>NW_027053285.1:0-5000 GCF_011386835.1 Chrysemys picta bellii
CAATCCTCGAAAGGCAGGTCGAAAAAGCCAAAGCCCCGCCTTCGGCGGTACGAAACTGGAACTGGGCGCCACCTCGTGGTTCCCTCGGTCGGCCGAGACGGCGTGGGGCGACCCCTTCCGGACATCCGCGAGACGACCGGCCGTCAGGTCAACCCATTCGCTCCAAAGGGGTTGACCTGGTGGCCGAGAGGGGACTTTGAAAATTTTTCGGACTTGGAAAACTTTTTTTTTTTTTTTCTTCCCCCAGCCCGCTTCCTCCGGGTTGACCCGGTGGCCGAGCGTCTCGCCGTCCCCGGACGCGGCGAGGGACTGCCTCCCGGCCGTCAGGATCGGGCCCACGGAAGTCTGATTTTAAAAAAAATTGGCCGACGCCACCGCGGAGGGCTACCCGGGCACCCCGGGCCCCGGAGCCGGAAAAGGGAAAAAAAGGATCGGGCCCACTAGAGACATGGACCCGGCCGCCAAGCAGGCCGCCCTGGGCTGACCCTCCCCGGCCGCAGCGAGGGACTGCCTCCCGGCCGACAGGATCGGGCCCCTGGAAGTCTGGGGTGGGGGGGGGGAAATCGCCCCACGCCCCCGAGGAGGGCTGCCCGGGCGGGCCTGGCCCCGGAGCTCGGAAAAAAAAAAGGATCGGGCCCACTAGAGACATGGACCAGGCCGCCCTGGGCTCACCTTCCCCGGCCGCAGCGAGGGACTGCCTCCGGTCGACTGGATCGGGCCCCTGGAAGTCTGGAAAAAGAAGAATGGAACCTGACGCCTCCGAGGAGGGGGCGCCCAGGGAAGGAGGGAGATCCGGGTTGACCTGCTGACCGGACGGGGAAAGAGGCCACCGGGCGTCCCCCCCCCTTAAAACCTAGGGGTTGACCTGGTGGCCGGAAAGCGAACCGGCCAGCAGGTGAACCCTTTCGATTCCACGGGTTGACCTGGTGCCCGGGAAGCGAACCGGCCAGCAGGTGAACCCGTTCGATTCCACGGGTTGACCTGGTGCCGGGAAGCGAACCGGCCAGCAGGTGAACCCGTTCGATTCCACGGGTTGACCTGGTGCCCGGGAAGCGAACCGGCCAGCAGGTGAACCCGTTCGATTCCACGGGTTGACCTGGTGCCCGGGAGGGGACTCTGAAAATTTTTCAGCCCTTTCGACTCGGGGTTGACCTGGTGGCCGAGAGGGGACTCGCACGGCAGGCAAGCCGCCCTGGGCTCACCCTCCCCCGGCCGCAGCGAGGGACTGCCACCCGGCCGACTGGATCGGGCCCCTGGAAGTCTGGAAAAAAGAATGGAACCTGACGCCTCCGAGGAGGGGGCGCCCAGGGAAGGAGGGAGATCCGGGTTGACCTGCTGACCGGACGGGAAAGAGGCCACCGGGCGTCCCCCCCCTTAAAACCTAGGGGTTGACCTGGTGGCCGGAAAGCGAACCGGCCAGCAGGTGAACCCGTTCGATTCCACGGGTTGACCTGGTGCCCGGGAAGCGAACCGGCCAGCAGGTGAACCCGTTCGATTCCACGGGTTGACCTGGTGCCCGGGAAGCGAACCGGCCAGCAGGTGAACCCGTTCGATTCCACGGGTTGACCTGGTGCCCGGGAGGGGACTCTGAAAATTTTTCAGCCCTTTCGACTCGGGGTTGACCTGGTGGCCGAGAGGGGACTCGCACGGCAGGCAAGCCGCCCTGGGCTCACCCTCCCCGGCCGCAGCGAGGGACTGCCTCCCGGTCGACTGGATCGGGCCCCTGGAAGTCTGGAAAAAAGAATGGAACCTGACGCCTCCGAGGAGGGGGCGCCCAGGGAAGGAGGGAGATCCGGGTTGACCTGCTGACCGGACGGGAAAGAGGCCACCGGGCGTCCCCCCCCCCCTTAAAACCTAGGGGTTGACCTGGTGGCCGGAAAGCGAACCGGCCAGCAGGTGAACCCGTTCGATTCCACGGGTTGACCTGGTGGCCGGAAAGCGAACCGGCCAGCCGGTGAACCCGTCCGATTCCACGGGTTGACCTGGTGGCCGGGAAGCGAACCGGCCAGCAGGTGAACCCGTTCGATTCCACGGGTTGACCTGGTGCCCGGGAGGGGACTCTGAAAATTTTTCAGCCCTTTCGACTCGCGGTTGACCTGGTGGCCGAGAGGGGACTCGCACGGCAGGCAAGCCGCCCTGGGCTGACCCTCCCCGGCCGCAGCGAGGGACTGCCTCCCGGCCGACAGGATCGGGCCCCTGGAAGTCTGGGGGGGGGGGGGGAATCGCCCCACGCCTCCGAGGAGGGCTGCCCGGGCGGGCCTGGCCCCGGAGCTCGAAAAAAAAAAAAAGGATCGGGCCCACTAGAGACATGGACCAGGCCGCCCTGGGCTCACCCTCCCCGGCCGCAGCGAGGGACTGCCTCCCGGCCGACTGGATCGGGCCCCTGGAAGTCTGGGGGGGGGGGGGGGAAATGGAACCTGACGCCTCCGAGGAGGGGACGCCCAGGGAAGGAGGGAGATCCGGGTTGACCTGGTGACCGGACGGGAAAGAGGCCACCGGGCGTGCCCCCGTTAAAACCCCTAGGGGTTGACCTGGTGGCCGGAAAGCAAACCGGCCACTGGGTAGGCCGGTCGGCAACCTAGGGGTTGACCTGGTGGCCGGGAAGCGAACCGGCCAGCAGGTGAACCCGTCCGATTCCACGGGTTGACCTGGTGCCCGGGAGGGGACTCTGAAAATTTTTTCAGCCCTTTCGACTCGGGGTTGACCTGGTGGCCGAGAGGGGCCTCGCACGGCAGGCAAGCCGCCCTGGGCTCACCCTCCCCGGCCGCAGCGAGGGACTGCCCCTCCCCACCCCCCGGCTGACAGGATCGGGCGCACTGGAAGTCCGGGACAGTATTTTCCCCGACGCCGGGGAGGGCGGGCGGAGGGGCTCTGGCGGCCAGCCCGGGCCCCGGAGCTCGAAAAGGAAAAAAGGACCGGGCCCGCGAGAGACGGGGGCCCTGCCGCAGGGGGGGGGGCAGTCCGACCGGGGCTCACCGTGCGGCAGGCCCGGGCGTCGGCAGGGGAAAGCGGGCGAGGAGGCGCGGGGCCGGGTGCCTACGGCCATACCGGACCGAACGCCCCCGATCCCGTCCGATCTCGGAAGGTAAACCGTCCCGGGCCTGGCTAGTACTTGGATGGGTGACCGCCTGGGAATCCCAGGTGCCGTAGGCAGCTTTTCCCGGTCCGAGTCAGCTCTCTCTCCTTTTCTGGGGGGGAAGGAGAGGGGGGGACGGGCCGGAAAGCCCCTCGTCGCTCCTGCCGAGTCGGAGGTCGCGGCCGCAGGTCACGGGTCTGGGCGCCTGGGGTCCGGCTCCCCACCCACCCGGCTTCCTCCGCGGAGGACCCCCCCCCGGGGCCACCGAAGCCGCTGGGGGAGACGCCGGGCATGGGGCGGACTGGCCCGGACCCTCCCGGCCGCCGGCCCGCAGGTCCGCCCCGAATCCCCCCCCGCGGCCACCCAGGCCAGGCCTGGCCAGGCGGGACGGACGGCGGGTGTCCAGCGCCCAGCGGCTTCCTCCAGCGGGGACCCACGGACCCCAAAGCCGCAGGGGGAGGCCCCGGGCCTGGGACGGACTCGCTCGGACCCCCTGCGCCCGGCCGCCGGCCCGCGGGACCGCCCCGAATCCCCCCGCGGCCACCCAGGCCAGGCCTGGCCAGGCGGGACGGACGGCGGGTGTCCAGCGCCCAGCGGCTTCCTCCAGCGGGGACCCACGGACCCCAAAGCCGCAGGGGGAGACCCCAGGCCCGGGACCGACTCGCTCGGACCCCCCGCCTCCCCTGCGCCCGGCCGCCGGCCCGCGGGACCGCCCCGAATCCCCCCGCGGCCACCCAGGCCAGGCCTGGCCAGGCGGGACGGACGGCGGGTGTCCAGCTCCCAGTGGCTTCCGCCAGCGGGGACCCACGGACCCCAAAGCCGCAGGGGGAGGCCCCGGGCCCGGGACGGACTCGCTCGGACCCCCCGCCTCCCCTGCGCCCGGCCCCCGGCCCGCGGGACCGCCCCGAATCCCCCCGCGGCCATCCAGGCCAGGCCTGGCCTGGCGGGCCGGTGTGCAGCTCCCCCGGGCTTCCTCCCCCGACGACCCGCGCCCCCCTGAGCCGCAGGCGGAGACCCCGGCCCCGGGGCGGACCGGCCCGGGCTCGCCCGAGCCCCCTGCGCCCGGCCCGCAGGACCGCCCCCCCGAATCCCCCGGGAGAGGCCCGGCCTGCACGCCACTGACGACCCGCGGCCCCCAAAGTCGCAGGAGGCGCCCCCCCCCCCCGGTTAGCCCCGTCTCGCTCCGCGCCCCCCGCCCCTCGCTGCCGGGACCGGGCGCCGCCCCAGAGTCAGCCGCAGCCGGCCGGCCTGAGAGCTGCCCTCCTGTGGACGACGGTGAGTTTACCTTGATACTAACCGGCCGTCAGCCAGGTCAACCCCATTGCTAGACTGGGGTGGACCTGGTGGCCGAGTGGGGACTTGGAACATTTGACAGCTGCTTCCCGGGGCTTGACCGGTTGTCCTGAACGCCCCCCACCCCCACCCCCAGCCCCCGGCTCCTGCTCCCCTCTCCCCAGCCTCGGTGCTCCGCTCCCTGCCTCGGAGGCTGCCTCTCTGCGGCGCCTGCATCGCCTCCGAGGACGCGCACCCTCCGGAGGCTGGACGTAAACCCACCACTGCCGCCGACCCGGCTCTCCGAGGGACGACTGTGAGGCCCCCCACCCCACCCCACCCCCGGACCGCCCTGGGGACGACTGCTAAGCCTCCCCCACCGGACCGCCCGGGGGAAGACTGCGACGCCTCCCGCCAGGCCCCCACCCAGCCTGGGGGAAGACTGCTAAGCCTCCCCCCCACACACACACACACACACTGTCGGGGGATGACGATTAAGCCTCTCCCGGACTGCCCGGGGGAAGACTATTAAGCCTCCCCTGGAACCACTATTAAGCCTGCCCCCGGAGTCCTCGGGGGATGACTGCTAAGCCTCCCCCACCGGACCACCCGGGGCAAGACTGCTAAGCCTCCCTCCCACACACACACACAC
>NW_027053285.1:17500-25000 GCF_011386835.1 Chrysemys picta bellii
CACACAATCCTCGAAAGGCAGGTCGAAAAAGCCAAAGCCCCGCCTTCGGCGGTACGAAACTGGAACTGGGCGCCACCTCGTGGTTCCCTCGGTCGGCCGAGACGGCGTGGGGCGACCCCTTCCGGACATCCGCGAGACGACCGGCCGTCAGGTCAACCCATTCGCTCCAAAGGGGTTGACCTGGTGGCCGAGAGGGGACTTTGAAAATTTTTCGGACTTGGAAAACTTTTTTTTTTTTTTTCTTCCCCCAGCCCGCTTCCTCCGGGTTGACCCGGTGGCCGAGCGTCTCGCCGTCCCCGGACGCGGCGAGGGACTGCCTCCCGGCCGTCAGGATCGGGCCCACGGAAGTCTGATTTTAAAAAAAATTGGCCGACGCCACCGCGGAGGGCTACCCGGGCACCCCGGGCCCCGGAGCCGGAAAAGGGAAAAAAAGGATCGGGCCCACTAGAGACATGGACCCGGCCGCCAAGCAGGCCGCCCTGGGCTGACCCTCCCCGGCCGCAGCGAG
Organism: Chrysemys picta bellii; assembly: GCF_011386835.1. NCBI lineage: Eukaryota > Metazoa > Chordata > Testudines > Emydidae > Chrysemys > Chrysemys picta. The sequence continues at coordinate 18,009 of NW_027053285.1, forward strand.
GGACTGCCTCCCGGCCGACAGGATCGGGCCCCTGGAAGTCTGGGGGTGGGGGGGGGGGAAATCGCCCCACGCCCCCGAGGAGGGCTGCCCGGGCGGGCCTGGCCCCGGAGCTCGGAAAAAAAAAAAGGATCGGGCCCACTAGAGACATGGACCAGGCCGCCCTGGGCTCACCTTCCCCGGCCGCAGCGAGGGACTGCCTCCCGGTCGACTGGATCGGGCCCCTGGAAGTCTGGAAAAAGAAGAATGGAACCTGACGCCTCCGAGGAGGGGGCGCCCAGGGAAGGAGGGAGATCCGGGTTGACCTGCTGACCGGACGGGAAAGAGGCCACCGGGCGTCCCCCCCCTTAAAACCTAGGGGTTGACCTGGTGGCCGGAAAGCGAACCGGCCAGCAGGTGAACCCTTTCGATTCCACGGGTTGACCTGGTGCCCGGGAAGCGAACCGGCCAGCAGGTGAACCCGTTCGATTCCACGGGTTGACCTGGTGCCCGGGAAGCGAACCGGCCAGCAGGTGAACCCGTTCGATTCCACGGGTTGACCTGGTGCCCGGGAAGCGAACCGGCCAGCAGGTGAACCCGTTCGATTCCACGGGTTGACCTGGTGCCCGGGAGGGGACTCTGAAAATTTTTCAGCCCTTTCGACTCGGGGTTGACCTGGTGGCCGAGAGGGGACTCGCACGGCAGGCAAGCCGCCCTGGGCTCACCCTCCCCGGCCGCAGCGAGGGACTGCCACCCGGCCGACTGGATCGGGCCCCTGGAAGTCTGGAAAAAAGAATGGAACCTGACGCCTCCGAGGAGGGGGCGCCCAGGGAAGGAGGGAGATCCGGGTTGACCTGCTGACCGGACGGGAAAGAGGCCACCGGGCGTCCCCCCCCTTAAAACCTAGGGGTTGACCTGGTGGCCGGAAAGCGAACCGGCCAGCAGGTGAACCCGTTCGATTCCACGGGTTGACCTGGTGCCCGGGAAGCGAACCGGCCAGCAGGTGAACCCGTTCGATTCCACGGGTTGACCTGGTGCCCGGGAAGCGAACCGGCCAGCAGGTGAACCCGTTCGATTCCACGGGTTGACCTGGTGCCCGGGAGGGGACTCTGAAAATTTTTCAGCCCTTTCGACTCGGGGTTGACCTGGTGGCCGAGAGGGGACTCGCACGGCAGGCAAGCCGCCCTGGGCTCACCCTCCCCGGCCGCAGCGAGGGACTGCCTCCCGGTCGACTGGATCGGGCCCCTGGAAGTCTGGAAAAAAGAATGGAACCTGACGCCTCCGAGGAGGGGGCGCCCAGGGAAGGAGGGAGATCCGGGTTGACCTGCTGACCGGACGGGAAAGAGGCCACCGGGCGTCCCCCCCCCCTTAAAACCTAGGGGTTGACCTGGTGGCCGGAAAGCGAACCGGCCAGCAGGTGAACCCGTTCGATTCCACGGGTTGACCTGGTGCCCGGGAAGCGAACCGGCCAGCAGGTGAACCCGTTCGATTCCACGGGTTGACCTGGTGCCCGGGAAGCGAACCGGCCAGCAGGTGAACCCGTTCGATTCCACGGGTTGACCTGGTGCCCGGGAAGCGAACCGGCCAGCAGGTGAACCCGTTCGATTCCACGGGTTGACCTGGTGCCCGGGAGGGGACTCTGAAAATTTTTCAGCCCTTTCGACTCGGGGTTGACCTGGTGGCCGAGAGGGGACTCGCACGGCAGGCAAGCCGCCCTGGGCTCACCCTCCCCGGCCGCAGCGAGGGACTGCCACCCGGCCGACTGGATCGGGCCCCTGGAAGTCTGGAAAAAAGAATGGAACCTGACGCCTCCGAGGAGGGGGCACCCAGGGAAGGAGGGAGATCCGGGTTGACCTGCTGACCGGACGGGAAAGAGGCCACCGGGCGTCCCCCCCCCCTTAAAACCTAGGGGTTGACCTGGTGGCCGGAAAGCGAACCGGCCAGCCGGTGAACCCGTCCGATTCCACGGGTTGACCTGGTGGCCGGGAAGCGAACCGGCCAGCAGGTGAACCCGTTCGATTCCACGGGTTGACCTGGTGCCCGGGAGGGGACTCTGAAAATTTTTCAGCCCTTTTCGACTCGGGGTTGACCTGGTGGCCGAGAGGGGACTCGCACGGCAGGCAAGCCGCCCTGGGCTCACCCTCCCCGGCCGCAGCGAGGGACTGCCACCCGGCCGACTGGATCGGGCCCCTGGAAGTCTGGAAAAAAGAATGGAACCTGACGCCTCCGAGGAGGGGGCGCCCAGGGAAGGAGGGAGATCCGGGTTGACCTGGTGACCGGACGGGAAAGAGGCCACCGGGCGTCCCCCCCTTAAAACCTAGGGGTTGACCTGGTGGCCGGAAAGCGAACCGGCCAGCCGGTGAACCCGTCCGATTCCACGGGTTGACCTGGTGGCCGGGAAGCGAACCGGCCAGCAGGTGAACCCGTTCGATTCCACGGGTTGACCTGGTGCCCGGGAGGGGACTCTGAAAATTTTTCAGCCCTTTCGACTCGCGGTTGACCTGGTGGCCGAGAGGGGACTCGCACGGCAGGCAAGCCGCCCTGGGCTGACCCTCCCCGGCCGCAGCGAGGGACTGCCTCCCGGCCGACAGGATCGGGCCCCTGGAAGTCTGGGGGGGGGGGGGAATCGCCCCACGCCTCCGAGGAGGGCTGCCCGGGCGGGCCTGGCCCCGGAGCTCGAAAAAAAAAAAAAGGATCGGGCCCACTAGAGACATGGACCAGGCCGCCCTGGGCTCACCCTCCCCGGCCGCAGCGAGGGACTGCCTCCCGGCCGACTGGATCGGGCCCCTGGAAGTCTGGGGGGGGGGGGGGAAATGGAACCTGACGCCTCCGAGGAGGGGACGCCCAGGGAAGGAGGGAGATCCGGGTTGACCTGGTGACCGGACGGGAAAGAGGCCACCGGGCGTGCCCCCGTTAAAACCCCTAGGGGTTGACCTGGTGGCCGGAAAGCAAACCGGCCACTGGGTAGGCCGGTCGGCAACCTAGGGGTTGACCTGGTGGCCGGGAAGCGAACCGGCCAGCAGGTGAACCCGTCCGATTCCACGGGTTGACCTGGTGCCCGGGAGGGGACTCTGAAAATTTTTCAGCCCTTTCGACTCGGGGTTGACCTGGTGGCCGAGAGGGGCCTCGCACGGCAGGCAAGCCGCCCTGGGCTCACCCTCCCCGGCCGCAGCGAGGGACTGCCCCTCCCCACCCCCCGGCTGACAGGATCGGGCGCACTGGAAGTCCGGGACAGTATTTTCCCCGACGCCGGGGAGGGCGGGCGGAGGGGCTCTGGCGGCCAGCCCGGGCCCCGGAGCTCGAAAAGGAAAAAAGGACCGGGCCCGCGAGAGACGGGGGCCCTGCCGCAGGGGGGGGGGCAGTCCGACCGGGGCTCACCGTGCGGCAGGCCCGGGCGTCGGCAGGGGAAAGCGGGCGAGGAGGCGCGGGGCCGGGTGCCTACGGCCATACCGGACCGAACGCCCCCGATCCCGTCCGATCTCGGAAGGTAAACCGTCCCGGGCCTGGCTAGTACTTGGATGGGTGACCGCCTGGGAATCCCAGGTGCCGTAGGCAGCTTTTCCCGGTCCGAGTCAGCTCTCTCTCCTTTTCTGGGGGGGAAGGAGAGGGGGGGACGGGCCGGAAAGCCCCTCGTCGCTCCTGCCGAGTCGGAGGTCGCGGCCGCAGGTCACGGGTCTGGGCGCCTGGGGTCCGGCTCCCCACCCACCCGGCTTCCTCCGCGGAGGACCCCCCCCGGGGCCACCGAAGCCGCTGGGGGAGACGCCGGGCATGGGGCGGACTGGCCCGGACCCTCCCGGCCGCCGGCCCGCAGGTCCGCCCCGAATCCCCCCCCGCGGCCACCCAGGCCAGGCCTGGCCAGGCGGGACGGACGGCGGGTGTCCAGCGCCCAGCGGCTTCCTCCAGCGGGGACCCACGGACCCCAAAGCCGCAGGGGGAGGCCCCGGGCCTGGGACGGACTCGCTCGGACCCCCTGCGCCCGGCCGCCGGCCCGCGGGACCGCCCCGAATCCCCCCGCGGCCACCCAGGCCAGGCCTGGCCAGGCGGGACGGACGGCGGGTGTCCAGCGCCCAGCGGCTTCCTCCAGCGGGGACCCACGGACCCCAAAGCCGCAGGGGGAGACCCCAGGCCCGGGACCGACTCGCTCGGACCCCCCGCCTCCCCTGCGCCCGGCCGCCGGCCCGCGGGACCGCCCCGAATCCCCCCGCGGCCACCCAGGCCAGGCCTGGCCAGGCGGGACGGACGGCGGGTGTCCAGCTCCCAGTGGCTTCCGCCAGCGGGGACCCACGGACCCCAAAGCCGCAGGGGGAGGCCCCGGGCCCGGGACGGACTCGCTCGGACCCCCCGCCTCCCCTGCGCCCGGCCCCCGGCCCGCGGGACCGCCCCGAATCCCCCCGCGGCCATCCAGGCCAGGCCTGGCCTGGCGGGCCGGTGTGCAGCTCCCCCGGGCTTCCTCCCCCGACGACCCGCGCCCCCCTGAGCCGCAGGCGGAGACCCCGGCCCCGGGGCGGACCGGCCCGGGCTCGCCCGAGCCCCCTGCGCCCGGCCCGCAGGACCGCCCCCCCGAATCCCCCGGGAGAGGCCCGGCCTGCACGCCACTGACGACCCGCGGCCCCCAAAGTCGCAGGAGGCGCCCCCCCCCCCCGGTTAGCCCCGTCTCGCTCCGCGCCCCCCGCCCCTCGCTGCCGGGACCGGGCGCCGCCCCAGAGTCAGCCGCAGCCGGCCGGCCTGAGAGCTGCCCTCCTGTGGACGACGGTGAGTTTACCTTGATACTAACCGGCCGTCAGCCAGGTCAACCCCATTGCTAGACTGGGGTGGACCTGGTGGCCGAGTGGGGACTTGGAACATTTGACAGCTGCTTCCCGGGGCTTGACCGGTTGTCCTGAACGCCACCCCACCCCCACCCCCAGCCCCCGGCTCCTGCTCCCCTCTCCCCAGCCTCGGTGCTCCGCTCCCTGCCTCGGAGGCTGCCTCTCTGCGGCGCCTGCATCGCCTCCGAGGACGCGCACCCTCCGGAGGCTGGACGTAAACCCACCACTGCCGCCGACCCGGCTCTCCGAGGGACGACTGTGAGGCCCCCCACCCCACCCCACCCCCGGACCGCCCTGGGGACGACTGCTAAGCCTCCCCCACCGGACCGCCCGGGGGAAGACTGCGACGCCTCCCGCCAGGCCCCCACCCAGCCTGGGGGAAGACTGCTAAGCCTCCCCCCCACACACACACACACACACTGTCGGGGGATGACGATTAAGCCTCTCCCGGACTGCCCGGGGGAAGACTATTAAGCCTCCCCTGGAACCACTATTAAGCCTGCCCCCGGAGTCCTCGGGGGATGACTGCTAAGCCTCCCCCACCGGACCACCCGGGGCAAGACTGCTAAGCCTCCCTCCCACACACACACACACTGTCAGGGGAGGACTATTAAGCTTTCCCGCTGGAGCGCCCGGGGCGGACGACTGTTAAGCCTGCCCCCGGAGTCCTCGGGGGAGGACTATTAAGCTTTCCCCCCTGGAGCGCCCGGGGGGGGGGGGGGGGGGACGACTATTAAGCCTGGCCCCCGGAGTCCTCGGGGGACGACTATTAAGCCTCCCCCGGACCTGCTCCCTCTCGACTATTAAGCCCCCCCTCTGCGGTCCTCAGCACCACTGCCGCGCTGCCCTGGGAGTGGGGTGACATCCGGTCCGGAAAGCAAACCGGCCACCAGGTCAACCCGTCGAATCCAATGGGTTGACCTGGTGGCCGGAAAGCAAACCGGTCGCCAGGTCAACCCGTCGAATCCAATGGGTTGACCTGGTGGCCGGAAAGCAAACCGGCCGCCAGGTCAACCCAGTAGATTCAGCGGGTTGACCTGGTGGCCGAACGGGGACTTTGAAAATTTGACAGCCGCTTCCCGGGGGTTGACCTGTTGTCCCGGTGGGGACTTTGAACATTTGACAGCCGCCTCCCAGGGCTTGACCTGTTGTCCCGGTGGGGACTTTGAACATTTGACAGCCGCCTCCCAGGGCTTGACCTGTTGTCCCGGGGGGGACTTTGAACATTTTACAGCCGCTTCCCGGGGCTTGACCTGGTGGCCGAGTGGGGACTTTGAACATTTGACAGCCGCTTCCCGGGGGTTGACCTGTTGTCCTGAACGCCCCCCACCTCCCCCCCCCCGGCTCCTGCTCCCCACTCCCCAGCCTCGGTGCTCCGCTCCCTGCCTCGGAGGCTGCCTCTCTGCGGCGGCTGCATCGCGTCCGAGGACGCTCACCCTCCGGAGGCTGGATGTAAAGCCTGACACCCGCCACCGCCGCCGACACGGCTCTCGGAGGGACGACTCTGAGGCCTCCCCCCACCCCCGGACCGCCCTGGGGACGACTGCTAAGCCTCCCCCCCGCCCACACCCACACCCACACTGTCGGGGGATGACTCTTAAGCCTCTCCCGGACTGCCTGGGGAACGACTATTAAGCCTGCCCCCCCCGGAGCACTCGGGGGACGACTATTAAGCCTCCCGCGGACTGCCCGGGGGATGACTATTAAGCCTCCCCTGGAAGGACTATTAAGCCTCCCCCGGACTGGCCGGGGGACGCCTATTAAGCCTATCCTCGGGGGAGGACTATTAAGCTTTTCCCCCTGGAGCGCCCGGGGGGACGACGATTAAGCCTGGCCCCCGGAGTACCCGGGGGACGACTATTAAGCCTCCCCCGGACTGGCCGGGGGACGACTATTAAGCCTCCCCCGGACCTGCTCCCTCTCGACTATTAAGCCCCCCTCTGTGGTCCTCAAGACCACTGCCGTGCTGCCCTGGGAGTGGGGTGACACCCGGGCCGGAAAGCAAACCGGCCACCAGGTCAACCCGTCGAATCCAATGGGTTGACCTGGTGGCCGGAAAGCAAACCAGCCGCCAGGTCAACCCGTCGAATCCAATGGGTTGACCTGGTGGCCGGAAAGCAAACCGGCCGCCAGGTCAACCCAGTAGATTCGACGGGTTGACCTGGTGGCCTTAAAGCACGACTCTTAAGCCTGCCTCCTGGAGCGCTC
>NW_027053285.1:37500-41298 GCF_011386835.1 Chrysemys picta bellii
GGTTGACCTGGTGGCCGAGAGGGGACTCGCACGGCAGGCAAGCCGCCCTGGGCTCACCCTCCCCGGCCGCAGCGAGGGACTGCCTCCCGGTCGACTGGATCGGGCCCCTGGAAGTCTGGAAAAAAGAATGGAACCTGACGCCTCCGAGGAGGGGGCGCCCAGGGAAGGAGGGAGATCCGGGTTGACCTGCTGACCGGACGGGAAAGAGGCCACCGGGCGTCCCCCCCCCCTTAAAACCTAGGGGTTGACCTGGTGGCCGGAAAGCGAACCGGCCAGCAGGTGAACCCGTTCGATTCCACGGGTTGACCTGGTGCCCGGGAAGCGAACCGGCCAGCAGGTGAACCCGTTCGATTCCACGGGTTGACTGGTGCCCGGGAAGCGAACCGGCCAGCAGGTGAACCCGTTCGATTCCACGGGTTGACCTGGTGCCCGGGAAGCGAACCGGCCAGCAGGTGAACCCGTTCGATTCCACGGGTTGACCTGGTGCCGGGAGGGGACTCTGAAAATTTTTCAGCCCTTTCGACTCGGGGTTGACCTGGTGGCCGAGAGGGGACTCGCACGGCAGGCAAGCCGCCCTGGGCTCACCCTCCCCGGCCGCAGCGAGGGACTGCCACCCGGCCGACTGGATCGGGCCCCTGGAAGTCTGGAAAAAAGAATGGAACCTGACGCCTCCGAGGAGGGGGCACCCAGGGAAGGAGGGAGATCCGGGTTGACCTGCTGACCGGACGGGAAAGAGGCCACCGGGCGTCCCCCCCCCCTTAAAACCTAGGGTTGACCTGGTGGCCGGAAAGCGAACCGGCCAGCCGGTGAACCCGTCCGATTCCACGGGTTGACCTGGTGGCCGGAAGCGAACCGGCCAGCAGGTGAACCCGTTCGATTCCACGGTTGACCTGGTGCCCGGGAGGGACTCTGAAAATTTTTCAGCCCTTTCGACTCGGGGTTGACCTGGTGGCCGAGAGGGGACTCGCACGGCAGGCAAGCCGCCCTGGGCTCACCCTCCCCGGCCGCAGCGAGGGACTGCCACCCGGCCGACTGGATCGGGCCCCTGGAAGTCTGGAAAAAAGAATGGAACCTGACGCCTCCGAGGAGGGGGCGCCCAGGGAAGGAGGGAGATCCGGGTTGACCTGGTGACCGGACGGGAAAGAGGCCACCGGGCGTCCCCCCCTTAAAACCTAGGGGTTGACCTGGTGGCCGGAAAGCGAACCGGCCAGCCGGTGAACCCGTCCGATTCCACGGGTTGACCTGGTGGCCGGGAAGCGAACCGGCCAGCAGGTGAACCCGTTCGATTCCACGGGTTGACCTGGTGCCCGGGAGGGGACTCTGAAAATTTTTCAGCCCTTTCGACTCGCGGTTGACCTGGTGGCCGAGAGGGGACTCGCACGGCAGGCAAGCCGCCCTGGGCTGACCCTCCCCGGCCGCAGCGAGGGACTGCCTCCCGGCCGACAGGATCGGGCCCCTGGAAGTCTGGGGGGGGGGGGGAATCGCCCCACGCCTCCGAGGAGGGCTGCCCGGGCGGGCCTGGCCCCGGAGCTCGAAAAAAAAAAAAAGGATCGGGCCCACTAGAGACATGGACCAGGCCGCCCTGGGCTCACCCTCCCCGGCCGCAGCGAGGGACTGCCTCCCGGCCGACTGGATCGGGCCCCTGGAAGTCTGGGGGGGGGGGGAATGGAACCTGACGCCTCCGAGGAGGGGACGCCCAGGGAAGGAGGGAGATCCGGGTTGACCTGGTGACCGGACGGGAAAGAGGCCACCGGGCGTGCCCCCGTTAAAACCCCTAGGGGTTGACCTGGTGGCCGGAAAGCAAACCGGCCACTGGGTAGGCCGGTCGGCAACCTAGGGGTTGACCTGGTGGCCGGGAAGCGAACCGGCCAGCAGGTGAACCCGTCCGATTCCACGGGTTGACCTGGTGCCCGGGAGGGGACTCTGAAAATTTTTCAGCCCTTTCGACTCGGGGTTGACCTGGTGGCCGAGAGGGGCCTCGCACGGCAGGCAAGCCGCCCTGGGCTCACCCTCCCCGGCCGCAGCGAGGGACTGCCCCTCCCCACCCCCCGGCTGACAGGATCGGGCGCACTGGAAGTCCGGGACAGTATTTTCCCCGACGCCGGGGAGGGCGGGCGGAGGGGCTCTGGCGGCCAGCCCGGGCCCCGGAGCTCGAAAAGGAAAAAAGGACCGGGCCCGCGAGAGACGGGGGCCCTGCCGCAGGGGGGGGGGCAGTCCGACCGGGGCTCACCGTGCGGCAGGCCCGGGCGTCGGCAGGGGAAAGCGGGCGAGGAGGCGCGGGCCGGGTGCCTACGGCCATACCGGACCGAACGCCCCCGATCCCGTCCGATCTCGGAAGGTAAACCGTCCCGGGCCTGGCTAGTACTTGGATGGGTGACCGCCTGGGAATCCCAGGTGCCGTAGGCAGCTTTTCCCGGTCCGAGTCAGCTCTCTCTCCTTTTCTGGGGGGGAAGGAGAGGGGGGGACGGGCCGGAAAGCCCCTCGTCGCTCCTGCCGAGTCGGAGGTCGCGGCCGCAGGTCACGGGTCTGGGCGCCTGGGGTCCGGCTCCCCACCCACCCGGCTTCCTCCGCGGAGGACCCCCCCGGGGCCACCGAAGCCGCTGGGGGAGACGCCGGGCATGGGGCGGACTGGCCCGGACCCTCCCGGCCGCCGGCCCGCAGGTCCGCCCCGAATCCCCCCCCGCGGCCACCCAGGCCAGGCCTGGCCAGGCGGGACGGACGGCGGGTGTCCAGCGCCCAGCGGCTTCCTCCAGCGGGGACCCACGGACCCCAAAGCCGCAGGGGAGGCCCCGGGCCTGGGACGGACTCGCTCGGACCCCCTGCGCCCGGCCGCCGGCCCGCGGGACCGCCCCGAATCCCCCCGCGGCCACCCAGGCCAGGCCTGGCCAGGCGGGACGGACGGCGGGTGTCCAGCGCCCAGCGGCTTCCTCCAGCGGGACCCACGGACCCCAAAGCCGCAGGGGGAGACCCCAGGCCCGGGACCGACTCGCTCGGACCCCCCGCCTCCCCTGCGCCCGGCCGCCGGCCCGCGGGACCGCCCCGAATCCCCCCGCGGCCACCCAGGCCAGGCCTGGCCAGGCGGGACGGACGGCGGGTGTCCAGCTCCCAGTGGCTTCCGCCAGCGGGGACCCACGGACCCCAAAGCCGCAGGGGGAGGCCCCGGGCCCGGGACGGGGGACTCGGCGCTCGGACCCCCCGCCTCCCCTGCGCCCGGCCCCCGGCCCGCGGGACCGCCCCGAATCCCCCCGCGGCCATCCAGGCCAGGCCTGGCCTGGCGGGCCGGTGTGCAGCTCCCCCGGGCTTCCTCCCCCGACGACCCGCGCCCCCCTGAGCCGCAGGCGGAGACCCCGGCCCCGGGGCGGACCGGCCCGGGCTCGCCCGAGCCCCCTGCGCCCGGCCCGCAGGACCGCCCCCCCGAATCCCCCGGGAGAGGCCCGGCCTGCACGCCACTGACGACCCGCGGCCCCCAAAGTCGCAGGAGGCGCCCCCCCCCCCCCGGTTAGCCCCGTCTCGCTCCGCGCCCCCCGCCCCTCGCTGCCGGGACCGGGCGCCGCCCCAGAGTCAGCCGCAGCCGGCCGGCCTGAGAGCTGCCCTCCTGTGGACGACGGTGAGTTTACCTTGATACTAACCGGCCGTCAGCCAGGTCAACCCCATTGCTAGACTGGGGTGGACCTGGTGGCCGAGTGGGGACTTGGAACATTTGACAGCTGCTTCCCGGGGCTTGACCGGTTGTCCTGAACGCCCCCCACCCCCACCCCCAGCCCCCGGCTCCTGCTCCCCTCTCCCCAGCCTCGGTGC
>NW_027053286.1:0-41186 GCF_011386835.1 Chrysemys picta bellii
GAGGGGAGGGGGGAGCTGAGGGGGATGTCGGGGCACTAGGGAGCGGGTGGGGGAGGGGATGGGGGCTGAGGGGGATGTCGGGGCACGAGGGAGCGGGTGGGGGAGGGGATGGGGGCTGAAGGGGATGTCGGGGCACTAGGGAGCGGGTGGGGAGGGGGGGCTGAGGGGGATGTCGGGGCACGAGGGAGCGGGTGGGGGCGGGGATGGGGGCTGAGGGGATGTCGGGGCACTAGGGAGCGGGTGGGGGACGGGATGGGGGCTAAGGGGGATGTCGGGCACTAGGGAGCGGGTGGGGGAGGGGATGGGGGCTGAGGGGGATGTCGGGGCACTAGGGAGCGGGTGGGGGAGGGGATGGGAGCTGACGGGGGATGTCGGGGCACTAGGGAGCGGGTGGGGGGAGGGGATGGGAGCTGAGGGGGATGTCGGGGCACTAGGGAGCGGGTGGGGGAGGGGGGAGCTGACGCGGGATGTCGGGGGACTAGGGAGCGGGTAGGGGAGGGGGGGAGCTGAGGGAGATGTCGGGGCACTAGGGAGCGGGTGGGGGAGGGGGAGAGCTGAGGGAGATGTCGGGGCACTAGGGAGCGGGTGGGGGAGGGGATGGGGGCTGAGGGGGATGTCGTGGCACTAGGGAGCGGGTGGGGGAGGGGGGAGCTGAGGGGGATGTCGGGGCACTAGGTAGCGGGTGGGGAGGGGATGGGAGCTGAGGGGGATGTCGGGGCACTAGGGAGCGGGTGGGGGAGGGGATGGCGGCTGAGGGGGATGTCGGGGCACTAGGGAGCGGGTGGGGGAGGGGATGGGGGCTGAGGGGGATGTCGGGGCACTAGGGAGCGGGTGGGGGAGGCGGGGAGCTGAGGGGATGTCGGGGCACTAGGGAGCGGGTGGGGGAGGGGGGGAGCTGAGGGGGATGTCGGGGCACTAGGGAGCCGGTGGGGGAGGGGGGGAGCTGAGGGGGATGTCGGGGCACTAGGAGCGGGTGGGGGAGGGGATGGGAGCTGAGGGGGATGTCGGGGCACTAGGGAGCCGGTGGGGGAGGGGGGGAGCTGAGGGGGATGTCGGGGCACTAGGGAGCGGGTGGGGGAGGGGATGGGGGCTGAGGGGGATGTCGTGGCACTAGGGAGCGGGTGGGGGAGGGGGGAGCTGAGGGGGATGTCGGGGCACTAGGGAGCGGGTGGGGGAGGGGATGGGGGCTGAGATGGATGTCGGGGCACTAGGTAGCGGGTGGGGGAGGGGGGGAGCTGAGGGGGATGTCGGGCACTAGGGAGCGAATGGGGGAGGAGATGGGGGCTGAGGGGGATGTCGGAGCACTAGGGAGCGGGTAGGGGAGGGGGGGAGCTGAGGGAGATGTCGGGGCACTAGGGAGTGGGTGGGGGAGGGGATGGGGGCTGAGGGGGATGTCGTGGCACTAGGGAGCGGGTGGGGGAGGGGGGGAGCTGAGGGGGATGTCGGGGCACTAGGTAGCGGGTGGGGAGGGGATGGGAGCTGAGGGGGATGTCGGGGCACTAGGGACCGGGTGGGGGAGGGGTGGGGGCTGAGAGGGATGTCGGGGCACTAGGGACCGGGTGGGGGAGGGGTGGGGGCTGAGGGGGATGTCGGGGTACTAGGGAGCGGGTGGGGGAGGGAATGGGGGCTGAGGGGGATGTCGGGGCACTAGGGAGCGGGTGGGGGAGGCGGGGAGCTGAGGGGGATGTCGGGGCACTAGGGAGCGGGTGGGGGAGGGGGGGAGCTGAGGGGGATGTCGGGGCACTAGGGAGCGGTGGGGAGGGGGGGAGCTGAGGGGGATGTCGGGGCACTAGGGAGCGGGTGGGGGAGGGGGGGAGCTGAGGGGGATGTCGGGGCACTAGGTAGCGGTGGGGAGGGGATGGGAGCTGAGGGGGATGTCGGGGCACTAGGGAGCGGGTGGGGAGGGGATGGGAGCTGAGGGGGATGTCGGGGCACTAGGGAGCGGGTGGGGGAGGGGGGGAACTGAGGGGGATGTCGGGGCACTAGTGAGCGGGTGGGGGAGGGGGGGAGCTGAGGGGGATGTCGGGGCACTAGGAGCGGGTGGGGGAGGGGGGGGAGCTGAGGGGGATGTCGGGGCACTAGGGAGCGGGTGAGGGGGGCTGAGGGGGATGTCGGGGCACTAGGGAGCGGGTGGGGGAGGGGAGGGGGGAGCTGAGGGGGATGTCGGGGCACTAGGGAGCGGGTGAGGGAGGGGGAGCTGAGGGGGATGTCGGGGCACTAGGAGAGGGTGGGGGAGGGGGGGAGCTGAGGGGGATGTCGGGGCACTAGGTAGCGGGTGGGGAGGGGATGGGAGCTCAGGGGGATGTCGGGGCACTAGGGAGCGGGTGGGGAGGGGTGGGGGCTGAGGGGGATGTCGAGGCACTAGGTAGCGGGTGGGGGAGGGGATGGGGGCTGAGGGGGATGTCGGGGCACTAGGGAGCGGGTGGGGGAGGCGGGGAGCTGAGGGGGATGTCGGGGCACTAGGGAGCGGGTGGGGGAGGGGGTAGCTGAGGGGGATGTCGGGGCACTAGGGAGCGGGTGGGGAGGGGGGGAGCTGAGGCGGATGTCGGGGCACTAGGGAGCGGGTGGGGGAGGGGATGGGAGCTGAGGGGGATGTCGGGGCACTAGGGAGCGGGTGGGGGAGGAGATGGGGGCTGAGGGGGATGTCGGAGCACTAGGGAGCGGGTGGGGGAGGGGATGGGGGCTGTGGGGGATGTCGGGGCACTAGGGAGCGGGTAGGGGAGGGGATGGGGGCTGAGGGGGATGTCGGGGCACTAGGTAGCGGGTGGGGGAGGGGGGGAGCTGAGGGGGACGTCGGGGCACTAGGGAGCAGGTGGGGGAGGGGATGGGGGCTGAGGGGGATGTCGGGGCACTAGGGAGGGGGTGGGGAGGGGGGGAGCTGAGGGAGATGTCGGGGCACTAGGGAGCGGGTGGGGGAGGGGATGGGGGCTGAGGGGGATGTCGGGGCACTAGGGAGCGGGTGGGGGAGGGGGGGAGCTGAGGGGGATGTCGGAGCACTAGGTAGCAGGTGGGGAGGGGATGGGAGCTGAGGAGGATGTCGGGGCACTAGGGAGCGGGTGGGGAGGGGTGGGGGCTGAGGGGGATGTCGGGGCACTAGGGAGCGGGTGGGGGAGGGGATGGGGGCTGAGGGGGATGTCGGGGCACTAGGGAGCGGGTGGGGGAGGGGGGAGCTGAGGGGGATGTCGGGGCACTAGGTAGCAGGTGGGGAGGGGATGGGAGCTGAGGAGGATGTCGGGGCACTAGGGAGCGGGTGGGGAGGGGTGGGGGCTGAGGGGGATGTCGGGGCACTAGGGAGCGGGTGGGGGAGGGGATGGGGGCTGAGGGGGATGTCGGGGCACTAGGGAGCGGGTGGGGGAGGGGATGGGGGCTGAGGGGGATGTCGGGGCACTAGGGAGCGGGTGGGGGAGGGGATGGGGGCTGAGGGGGATGTCGGGGCACTAGGGAGGGGGTGGGGAGGGGATGGGGCTGAGGGGGATGTCGGGGCACTAGGGAGCGGGAGGGGGAGGGGGGGAGCTGAGGGGGATGTCGGGGCACTAGGGAGCGGGTGGGGGAGGGGGGGAGCTGAGGGGGATGTCGGGGCACTAGGGAGCGGGTGGGGGAGGGGGGGAGCTGAGGGGGATGTCGGGGCACTAGGGAGCGGGTGAGGGGGGCTGAGGGGGATGTCGGGGCACTAGGGAGCGGGTGGGGAGGGGAGGGGGGAGCTGAGGGGGATGTCGGGGCACTAGGGAGCGGGTGGGGGAGGGGAGGGGGGAGCTGAGGGGGATGTCGGGGCACTAGGAGCGGGTGGGGGAGGGGATGGGGGCTGAGGGGGATGTCGGGGCACGAGGGAGCGGGTGGGGGAAGGGATGGGGGCTGAGGGGGATGTCGGGGCACTAGGGAGCGGGTGGGGGAGGGGATGGGGGCTGAGGGGGATGTCGGGGCACTAGGGAGCGGGTGGGGGAGGGCATGGGAGCTGACGGGGGTCGGGGCACTAGGGAGCGGGTGGGGGAGGGGATGGAGCTGAGGGGGATGTCGGGGCACTAGGGAGCGGGTGGGGGAGGGGGGAGCTGACGGGGGATGTCGGGGCACTAGGGATCGGGTAGGGGAGGGGGGGAGCTGAGGGAGATGTCGGGGCACTAGGGAACGGGTGGGGGAGGGGGGAGAGCTGAGGGAGATGTCGGGGCACTAGGGAGCGGGTGGGGGAGGGGATGGGGGCTGAGGGGGATGTCGTGGCACTAGGGAGCGGGTGGGGGAGGGGAGGAGCTGAGGGGGATGTCGGGGCACTAGGTAGCGGGTGGGGAGGGGATGGGAGCTGAGGGGGATGTCGGGGCACTAGGGAGCGGGTGGGGGAGGGGTGGGGGCTGAGGGGGATGTCGGGGCACTAGGGAGCGGGTGGGGGAGGGGATGGGGGCTGAGGGGGATATCGGGGCACTAGGGAGCGGGTGGGGGAGGCGGGGAGCTGAGGGGGATGTCGGGGCACTAGGGAGCGGGTGGGGGAGGGGGGGAGCTGAGGGGGATGTCGGGGCACTAGGGAGCGGGTGGGGGAGGGGGGGAGCTGAGGGGTATGTCGGGGCACTAGGGAGCGGGTGGGGGAGGGGATTGGAGCTGAGGGGGATGTCGGGACACTAGGGAGCGGGTGGGGGAGGAGATGGGGGCTGAGGGGGATGTCGGAGCACTAGGGAGCGGGTGGGGGAGGGGATGGGGGCTGAGGGGGATGTCGGGGCACTAGGGAGCGGGTAGGGGAGGGGATGGGGGCTGAGGGGGATGTCGGGGCACTAGGTAGCGGGTGGGGGAGGGGGGGAGCTGAGGGGGATGTCGGGACACTAGGGAGCGGGTGGGGGAGGGGATGGGGGCTGAGGGGGATGTCGTGGCACTAGGTAGCGGGTGGGGGAGGGGATGGGAGCTGAGGGGGATGTCGGGGCACTAGGTAGCGGGTGGGGAGGGGATGGGAGCTGAGGGGGATGTCGGGGCACTAGGGAGCGGGTGGGGGAGGGGTGGGGGCTGAGGGGGATGTCGGGGCACTAGGGAGCGGGTGGGGGAGGGGATGGGGGCTGAGGGGGATGTCGGGGCACTAGGGAGCGGGTGGGGGAGGGGGGGAGCTGAGGGGGATGTCGGGGCACTAGGGAGCGGGTGGGGGAGGGGATGGGGGCTGAGGGGGATGTCGGGGCACTAGGGAGGGGGTGGGGGAGGGGGGGAGCTGAGGGAGATGTCGGGGCACTAGGGAGCGGGTGGGGGAGGGGATGGGGGCTGAGGGGGATGTCGGGGCACTAGGGAGCGGGTGGGGGAGGGGGGGAGCTGAGGGGGATGTCGGAGCACTAGGTAGCAGGTGGGGAGGGGATGGGAGCTGAGGAGGATGTCGGGGCACTAGGGAGCGGGTGGGGAGGGGTGGGGGCTGAGGGGGATGTCGGGGCACTAGGGAGCGGGTGGGGGAGGGGATGGGGGCTGAGGGGGATGTCGGGGCACTAGGGAGCGGGTGGGGGAGGGGGGAGCTGAGGGGGATGTCGGGGCACTAGGTAGCAGGTGGGGAGGGGATGGGAGCTGAGGAGGATGTCGGGGCACTAGGGAGCGGGTGGGGAGGGGTGGGGGCTGAGGGGGATGTCGGGGCACTAGGGAGCGGGTGGGGGAGGGGATGGGGGCTGAGGGGGATGTCGGGGCACTAGGGAGCGGGTGGGGGAGGGGATGGGGGCTGAGGGGGATGTCGGGGCACTAGGGAGCGGGTGGGGGAGGGGATGGGGGCTGAGGGGGATGTCGGGGCACTAGGGAGGGGGTGGGGGAGGGGATGGGGCTGAGGGGGATGTCGGGGCACTAGGGAGCGGGAGGGGGAGGGGGGGAGCTGAGGGGGATGTCGGGGCACTAGGGAGCGGGTGGGGGAGGGGGGGAGCTGAGGGGGATGTCGGGGCACTAGGGAGCGGGTGGGGGAGGGGGGGAGCTGAGGGGGATGTCGGGGCACTAGGGAGCGGGTGAGGGGGGCTGAGGGGGATGTCGGGGCACTAGGGAGCGGGTGGGGGAGGGGAGGGGGGAGCTGAGGGGGATGTCTGGGCACTAGGGAGCGGGTGGGGGAGGGGAGGGGGGAGCTGAGGGGGATGTCGGGGCACTAGGGAGCGGGTGGGGGAGGGGATGGGGGCTGAGGGGGATGTCGGGGCACGAGGGAGCGGGTGGGGGAAGGGATGGGGGCTGAGGGGGATGTCGGGGCACTAGGGAGCGGGTGGGGGAGGGGATGGGGGCTGAGGGGGATGTCGGGGCACTAGGGAGCGGGTGGGGGAGGGCATGGGAGCTGACGGGGGATGTCGGGGCACTAGGGAGCGGGTGGGGGAGGGGATGGGGCTGAGGGAGATGTCGGGGCACTAGGGAGCGGGTGGGGGAGGGGATGGGAGCTGAGGGGGATGTCGGGGCACTAGGGAGCGGGTGGGGGAGGGGGGAGCTGACGGGGGATGTCGGGGCACTAGGGATCGGGTAGGGGAGGGGGGGAGCTGAGGGAGATGTCGGGGCACTAGGGAACGGGTGGGGGAGGGGGGAGAGCTGAGGGAGATGTCGGGGCACTAGGGAGCGGGTGGGGGAGGGGATGGGGGCTGAGGGGGATGTCGTGGCACTAGGGAGCGGGTGGGGGAGGGGAGGAGCTGAGGGGGATGTCGGGGCACTAGGTAGCGGGTGGGGAGGGGATGGGAGCTGAGGGGGATGTCGGGGCACTAGGGAGCGGGTGGGGGAGGGGTGGGGGCTGAGGGGGATGTCGGGGCACTAGGGAGCGGGTGGGGGAGGGGATGGGGGCTGAGGGGGATATCGGGGCACTAGGGAGCGGGTGGGGGAGGCGGGGAGCTGAGGGGGATGTCGGGGCACTAGGGAGCGGGTGGGGGAGGGGGGGAGCTGAGGGGGATGTCGGGGCACTAGGGAGCGGGTGGGGGAGGGGGGGAGCTGAGGGGTATGTCGGGGCACTAGGGAGCGGGTGGGGGAGGGGATTGGAGCTGAGGGGGATGTCGGGACACTAGGGAGCGGGTGGGGGAGGAGATGGGGGCTGAGGGGGATGTCGGAGCACTAGGGAGCGGGTGGGGGAGGGGATGGGGGCTGAGGGGGATGTCGGGGCACTAGGGAGCGGGTAGGGGAGGGGATCGGGGCTGAGGGGGATGTCGGGGCACTAGGTAGCGGGTGGGGGAGGGGGGGAGCTGAGGGGGATGTCGGGACACTAGGGAGCGGGTGGGGGAGGGGATGGGGGCTGAGGGGGATGTCGTGGCACTAGGTAGCGGGTGGGGGAGGGGATGGGAGCTGAGGGGGATGTCGGGGCACTAGGTAGCGGGTGGGGAGGGGATGGGAGCTGAGGGGGATGTCGGGGCACTAGGGAGCGGGTGGGGGAGGGGATGGGGGCTGAGGGGGATGTCGGGGCACTAGGGAGCGGGTGGGGGAGGGGATGGGGGCTGAGGGGGATGTCGGGGCACTAGGGAGCGGGTGGGGGAGGGGGGGAGCTGAGGGGGATGTCGGGGCACTAGGGAGCGGGTGGGGGAGGGGGGGGAGCTGAGGGGGATGTCGGGGCACTAGGGAGCGGGTGGGGGGAGGGGGGGAGCTGAGGGGTATGTCGGGGGCACTAGGGAGCGGGTGGGGGAGGGGATTGGAGCTGAGGGGGATGTCGGGACACTAGGGAGCGGGTGGGGGAGGAGATGGGGGCTGAGGGGGATGTCGGAGCACTAGGGAGCGGGTGGGGGAGGGGATGGGGGCTGAGGGGGATGTCGGGGCACTAGGTAGCGGGTGGGGAGGGGATGGGAGCTGAGGGGGATGTCGGGGCACTAGGGAGCGGGTGGGGGAGGGGTGGGGGCTGAGGGGGATGTCGGGGCACTAGGGAGCGGGTGGGGGAGGGGATGGGGCTGAGGGGGATGTCGGGGCACTAGGGAGCGGGTGGGGGAGGGGGGGAGCTGAGGGGGATGTCGGGGCACTAGGGAGCGGGTGGGGGAGGGGATGGGGCTGAGGGGGATGTCGGGGCACTAGGGAGGGGGTGGGGGAGGGGGGGGAGCTGAGGGAGATGTCGGGGCACTAGGGAGCGGGTGGGGGAGGGGATGGGGGCTGAGGGGGATGTCGGGGCACTAGGGAGCGGGTGGGGGAGGGGGGGAGCTGAGGGGGATGTCGGAGCACTAGGTAGCAGGTGGGGAGGGGATGGGAGCTGAGGAGGATGTCGGGGCACTAGGGAGCGGGTGGGGAGGGGTGGGGGCTGAGGGGGATGTCGGGGCACTAGGGAGCGGGTGGGGGAGGGGATGGGGGCTGAGGGGGATGTCGGGGCACTAGGGAGCGGGTGGGGGAGGGGGGAGCTGAGGGGGATGTCGGGGCACTAGGTAGCAGGTGGGGAGGGGATGGGAGCTGAGGAGGATGTCGGGGCACTAGGGAGCGGGTGGGGAGGGGTGGGGGCTGAGGGGGATGTCGGGGCACTAGGGAGCGGGTGGGGGAGGGGATGGGGGCTGAGGGGGATGTCGGGGCACTAGGGAGCGGGTGGGGGAGGGGATGGGGGCTGAGGGGGATGTCGGGGCACTAGGGAGCGGGTGGGGGAGGGGATGGGGGCTGAGGGGGATGTCGGGGCACTAGGGAGGGGGTGGGGGAGGGGATGGGGCTGAGGGGGATGTCGGGGCACTAGGGAGCGGGAGGGGGAGGGGGGGAGCTGAGGGGGATGTCGGGGCACTAGGGAGCGGGTGGGGGAGGGGGGGAGCTGAGGGGGATGTCGGGGCACTAGGGAGCGGGTGGGGGAGGGGGGGAGCTGAGGGGGATGTCGGGGCACTAGGGAGCGGGTGAGGGGGGCTGAGGGGGATGTCGGGGCACTAGGGAGCGGGTGGGGGAGGGGAGGGGGGAGCTGAGGGGGATGTCTGGGCACTAGGGAGCGGGTGGGGGAGGGGAGGGGGGAGCTGAGGGGGATGTCGGGGCACTAGGGAGCGGGTGGGGGAGGGGATGGGGGCTGAGGGGGATGTCGGGGCACGAGGGAGCGGGTGGGGGAAGGGATGGGGGCTGAGGGGGATGTCGGGGCACTAGGGAGCGGGTGGGGGAGGGGATGGGGGCTGAGGGGGATGTCGGGGCACTAGGGAGCGGGTGGGGGAGGGCATGGGAGCTGACGGGGGATGTCGGGGCACTAGGGAGCGGGTGGGGGAGGGGATGGGGCTGAGGGAGATGTCGGGGCACTAGGGAGCGGGTGGGGGAGGGGATGGGAGCTGAGGGGGATGTCGGGGCACTAGGGAACGGGTGGGGGAGGGGATTGGAGCTGAGGGGGATGTCGGGACACTAGGGAGCGGGTGGGGGAGGAGATGGGGGCTGAGGGGGATGTCGGAGCACTAGGGAGCGGGTGGGGGAGGGGATGGGGGCTGAGGGGGATGTCGGGGCACTAGGGAGCGGGTAGGGGAGGGGATGGGGGCTGAGGGGGATGTCGGGGCACTAGGTAGCGGGTGGGGGAGGGGGGGAGCTGAGGGGGATGTCGGGACACTAGGGAGCGGGTGGGGGAGGGGATGGGGGCTGAGGGGGATGTCGTGGCACTAGGTAGCGGGTGGGGGAGGGGATGGGAGCTGAGGGGGGATGTCGGGGCACTAGGTAGCGGGTGGGGAGGGGATGGGAGCTGAGGGGGATGTCGGGGCACTAGGGAGCGGGTGGGGGAGGGGTGGGGGCTGAGGGGGATGTCGGGGCACTAGGGAGCGGGTGGGGGAGGGGATGGGGGCTGAGGGGGATGTCGGGGCACTAGGGAGCGGGTGGGGGAGGGGGGGAGCTGAGGGGGATGTCGGGGCACTAGGGAGCGGGTGGGGGAGGGGGGGAGCTGAGGGGGATGTCGGGGCACTAGGGAGCGGGTGGGGGAGGGGGGGAGCTGAGGGGGATGTCGGGGCACTAGGGAGTGGGTGAGGGGGGCTGAGGGGGATGTCGGGGCACTAGGGAGCGGGTGGGGGAGGGGAGGGGGGAGCTGAGGGGGATGTCGGGGCACTAGGGAGCGGGTGGGGGAGGGGATGGGGGCTGAGGGGGATGTCGGGGCACGAGGGAGCGGGTGGGGGAGGGGATGGGGGCTGAAGGGGATGTCGGGGCACTAGGGAGCGGGTGGGGGAGGGGGGGCTGAGGGGGATGTCGGGGCACTAGGAGCGGGTGGGGAGGGGGTGGGGGCTGAGGGGGATGTCGGGGCACTAGGGAGCGGGTGGGGGAGGGGATGGGGGCTGAGGGGGATGTCGGGGCACTAGGGAGCGGGTGGGGGAGGGGATGGAGGCTGAGGGGGATGTCGGGGCACTAGGGAGCGGGTGGGGGGAGGGGATGGGGGCTGAGGGGGATGTCGGGGCACTAGGGAGGGGGTGGGGGAGGGGATGGGGCTGAGGGGGATGTCGGGGCACTAGGGAGCGGGAGGGGGAGGGGGGGAGCTGAGGGGGATGTCGGGGCACTAGGGAGCGGGTGGGGGAGGGGGGGAGCTGAGGGGGATGTCGGGGCACTAGGGAGCGGGTGGGGGAGGGGGGGAGCTGAGGGGGATGTCGGGGCACTAGGGAGCGGGTGAGGGGAGGGGATGGGAGCTGAAGGGGATATCGGGGCACTAGGGAGCGGGTGGGGGAAGAGATGGGGGCTGAGAGGGATGTCGGGGCACTAGGTAGCGGGTGGGGGAGGGGGGGAGCTGAGGGGGATGTCGGGGCACTAGGGAGCGGGTGGGGGAGGGGATGGGGCTGAGGGGGATGTTGTGGCACTAGGGAGCGGGTGGGGGAGGGGGGGAGCTGAGGGGGATGTCGGGGCACTAGGGAGCGGGTGGGGGAGGGGGGGAGCTGAGGGGGATGTCGGGGCACTAGGGAGCGGGTGAGGGGGGCTGAGGGGGATGTCGGGGCACTAGGGAGCGGGTGGGGGAGGGGATGGGGGCTGAGGGGGATGTCGGGGCACTAGGGAGCGGGTGGGGGAGGGGATGGGGGCTGAGGGGGATGTCGGGGCACTAGGGAGGGGGTGGGGGAGGGGATGGGGCTGAGGGGGATGTCGGGGCACTAGGGAGCGGGAACGGGGGAGGGGGGGGGAGCTGAGGGGGATGTCGGGGCACTAGGGAGCGGGTGGGGGAGGGGGAGAGCTGAGGGGGATGTCGGGGCACTAGGAAGCGGGTGGGGGAGGGGGGGAGCTGAGGGGGATGTCGGGGCACTAGGGAGCGGGTGAGGGGAGGGGATGGGAGCTGAGGGGGAGGATATCGGGGCACTAGGGAGCGGAGCGGGTGGGGGAAGAGATGGGGGCTGAGAGGGATGTCGGAGCACTAGGGAGTGGGTGGGGGAGGGGCTGGGGGCTGAGGGGGATGTCGGGGCACTAGGTAGCGGGTGGGGGAGGGGGGAGCTGAGGGGGATGTCGGGGCACTAGGGAGCGGGTGGGGGAGGGGATGGGGCTGAGGGGGATGTCGTGGCACTAGGGAGCGGGTGGGGGAGGGGATGGGAGCTGAGGGGGATGTCGGGGCACTAGGTAGCGGGTGGGGAGGGGATGGGAGCTGAGGGGGATGTCGGGGCACTAGGGAGCGGGTGGGGAGGGGATGGGAGCTGAGGGAGATGTCGGGGCACAAGGGAGCGGGTGGGGGAGGGGATGGGGGCTGAGGGGATGTCGGGGCACTAGGGAGCGGGTGGGGGAGGGGGGGAGCTGAGGGGGATGTCGGGGCACTAGGGAGCGGGTGGGGGAGGGGGGGAGCTGAGGGGGATGTCGGGGCACTAGGGAGCGTGTGGGGGAGGGGGGGAGCTGAGGGGGATGTCGGGGCACTAGGGAGAGGGTGGGGGAGGGGGGGAGCTGAGGGGGATGTCGGGGCACTAGGTAGCGGGTGGGGAGGGGATGGGAGCTCAGGGGGATGTCGGGGCACTAGGGAGCGGGTGGGGGAGGGGTGGGGGCTGAGGGGGATGTCGGGGCACTAGGTAGCGGGTGGGGGAGGGGATGGGGGCTGAGGGGGATGTCGGGGCACTAGGGAGCGGGTGGGGGAGGCGGGGAGCTGAGGGGGATGTCGGGGCACTAGGGAGCGGGTGGGGGAGGGGGTAGCTGAGGGGGATGTCGGGGCACTAGGGAGCGGGTGGGGGAGGGGGGAGCTGAGGCGGATGTCGGGGCACTAGGGAGCGGGTGGGGGAGGGATGGGAGCTGAGGGGGATGTCGGGGCACTAGGAGCGGGTGGGGGAGGAGATGGGGGCTGAGGGGGATGTCGGAGCACTAGGGAGCGGGTGGGGGAGGGGATGGGGGCTGTGGGGGATGTCGGGGC
The DNA here is from genome assembly GCF_011386835.1 of Chrysemys picta bellii. NCBI lineage: Eukaryota > Metazoa > Chordata > Testudines > Emydidae > Chrysemys > Chrysemys picta. Next base: position 12,158 of record NW_027053286.1, read on the forward strand.
ACTAGGGAGCGGGTAGGGGAGGGGATGGGGGCTGAGGGGGATGTCGGGGCACTAGGTAGCGGGTGGGGGAGGGGGGGAGCTGAGGGGGACGTCGGGGCACTAGGGAGCGGGTGGGGGAGGGGATGGGGGCTGAGGGGGATGTCGGGGCACTAGGGAGGGGGTGGGGGAGGGGGGGAGCTGAGGGGGATGTCGGGACACTAGGGAGCGGGTGGGGGAGGGGATGGGGGCTGAGGGGGATGTCGTGGCACTAGGTAGCGGGTGGGGAAGGGGATGGGAGCTGAGGGGGATGTCGGGGCACTAGGTAGCGGGTGGGGAGGGGATGGGAGCTGAGGGGGATGTCGGGGCACTAGGGAGCGGGTGGGGGAGGGGTGGGGGCTGAGGGGGATGTCGGGGCACTAGGGAGCGGGTGGGGGAGGGGATGGGGGCTGAGGGGGATGTCGGGGCACTAGGGAGCGGGTGGGGGAGGGGGGGGAGCTGAGGGGGATGTCGGGGCACTAGGGAGCGGGTGGGGGAGGGGGGGAGCTGAGGGGGATGTCGGGGCACTAGGGAGCGGGTGGGGGAGGGGGGGAGCTGAGGGGGATGTCGGGGCACTAGGGAGCGGGTGGGGGAGGGGGGGAGCTGAGGGGGATGTCGGGGCACTAGGGAGCGGGTGAGGGGGGCTGAGGGGGATGTCGGGGCACTAGGGAGCGGGTGGGGGAGGGGAGGGGGGAGCTGAGGGGGATGTCGGGGCACTAGGGAGCGGGTGGGTGAGGGGATGGGGGCTGAGGGGGATGTCGGGGCACGAGGGAGCGGGTGGGGGAGGGGATGGGGGCTGAAGGGGATGTCGGGGCACTAGGGAGCGGGTGGGGGAGGGGGGGCTGAGGGGGATGTCGGGGCACTAGGGAGCGGGTGGGGAGGGGTGGGGGCTGAGGGGGATGTCGGGGCACTAGGGAGCGGGTGGGGGAGGGAATGGGGGCTGAGGGGGATGTCGGGGCACTAGGGAGCGGGTGGGGGAGGGGATGGGGGCTGAGGGGGATGTCGGGGCACTATGGAGCGGGTGGGGGAGGGGATGGGGGCTGAGGGGGATGTCGGGGCACTAGGGAGGGGGTGGGGGAGGGGATGGGGCTGAGGGGGATGTCGGGGCACTAGGGAGCGGGAGGGGGAGGGGGGGAGCTGAGGGGGATGTCGGGGCACTAGGGAGCGGGTGGGGGAGGGGGGGAGCTGAGGGGGATGTCGGGGCACTAGGGAGCGGGTGGGGGAGGGGGGGAGCTGAGGGGGATGTCGGGGCACTAGGGAGCGGGTGAGGGGGGCTGAGGGGGATGTCGGGGCACTAGGGAGCGGGTGGGGGAGGGGAGGGGGGAGCTGAGGGGGATGTCGGGGCACTAGGGAGCGGGTGGGGGAGGGGAGGGGGAGCTGAGGGGGATGTCGGGGCACTAGGGAGCGGGTGGGGGAGGGGATGGGGGCTGAGGGGGATGTCGGGGCACGAGGGAGCGGGTGGGGGAAGGGATGGGGGCTGAGGGGGATGTCGGGGCACTAGGGAGCGGGTGGGGGAGGGGATGGGGGCTGAGGGGGATGTCGGGGCACTAGGGAGCGGGTGGGGGAGGGGATGGGAGCTGACGGGGGATGTCGGGGCACTAGGGAGCGGGTGGGGGAGGGGATGGGGCTGAGGGAGATGTCGGGGCACTAGGGAGCGGGTGGGGGAGGGGATGGGAGCTGAGGGGGATGTCGGGGCACTAGGGAGCGGGTGGGGGAGGGGGGAGCTGACGGGGATGTCGGGGCACTAGGGATCGGGTAGGGGAGGGGGGAGCTGAGGGAGATGTCGGGGCACTAGGGAACGGGTGGGGAGGGGGGAGAGCTGAGGGAGATGTCGGGGCACTAGGGAGCGGGTGGGGGAGGGGATGGGGGCTGAGGGGGATGTCGTGGCACTAGGGAGCGGGTGGGGGAGGGGAGGAGCTGAGGGGGATGTCGGGGCACTAGGTAGCGGGTGGGGAGGGGATGGGAGCTGAGGGGGATGTCGGGGCACTAGGGAGCGGGTGGGGGAGGGGTGGGGGCTGAGGGGGATGTCGGGGCACTAGGGAGCGGGTGGGGGAGGGGATGGGGGCTGAGGGGGATATCGGGGCACTAGGGAGCGGGTGGGGGAGGCGGGGAGCTGAGGGGGATGTCGGGGCACTAGGGAGCGGGTGGGGGAGGGGGGAGCTGAGGGGGATGTCGGGGCACTAGGGAGCGGGTGGGGGAGGGGGGGAGCTGAGGGGTATGTCGGGGCACTAGGGAGCGGGTGGGGGAGGGGATTGGAGCTGAGGGGGATGTCGGGGCACTAGGGAGCGGGTGGGGGAGGAGATGGGGGCTGAGGGGGATGTCGGAGCACTAGGGAGCGGGTGGGGGAGGGGATGGGGGCTGAGGGGGATGTCGGGGCACTAGGGAGCGGGTAGGGGAGGGGATGGGGGCTGAGGGGGATGTCGGGGCACTAGGGAGCGGGTGGGGGAGGGGGGGAGCTGAGGGGGATGTCGGGGCACTAGGGAGCGGGTGGGGGAGGGGGGGAGCTGAGGGGGATGTCGGGGCACTAGGGAGCGGGTGAGGGGGGCTGAGGGGGATGTCGGGGCACTAGGGAGCGGGTGGGGGAGGGGAGGGGGGAGCTGAGGGGGATGTCGGGGCACTAGGGAGCGGGTGGGGGAGGGGATGGGGGCTGAGGGGGATGTCGGGGCACGAGGGAGCGGGTGGGGGAGGGGATGGGGGCTGAAGGGGATGTCGGGGCACTAGGGAGCGGGTGGGGGAGGGGGGGCTGAGGGGGATGTCGGGGCACGAGGGAGCGGGTGGGGGCGGGGATGGGGGCTGAGGGGGATGTCGGGGCACTAGGGAGCGGGTGGGGGACGGGATGGGGGCTAAGGGGGATGTCGGGGCACTAGGGAGCGGGTGGGGGAGGGGATGGGGGCTGAGGGGGATGTCGGGGCACTAGGGAGCGGGTGGGGGAGGGGATGGGAGCTGACGGGGGATGTTGGGGCACTAGGGAGGGGGTGGGGGAGGGGATGGGGCTGAGGGAGATGTCGGGGCACTAGGGAGCGGGTGGGGGAGGGGATGGGAGCTGAGGGGGATGTCGGGGCACTAGGGAGCGGGTGGGGGAGGGGGGAGCTGACGCGGGATGTCGGGGGACTAGGGAGCGGGTAGGGGAGGGGGGGAGCTGAGGGAGATGTCGGGGCACTAGGGAGCGGGTGGGGGAGGGGGAGAGCTGAGGGAGATGTCGGGGCACTAGGGAGCGGGTGGGGGAGGGGATGGGGGCTGAGGGGGATGTCGTGGCACTAGGGAGCGGGTGGGGGAGGGGGGAGCTGAGGGGGATGTCGGGGCACTAGGGAGCGGGTGGGGGAGGGGGGGAGCTGAGGGGGATGTCGGGGCACTAGGGAGCGGGTGAGGGGGGCTGAGGGGGATGTCGGGGCACTAGGGAGCGGGTGGGGGAGGGGAGGGGGGAGCTGAGGGGGATGTCGGGGCACTAGGGAGCGGGTGGGGGAGGGGAGGGGGAGCTGAGGGGGATGTCGGGGCACTAGGGAGCGGGTGGGGGAGGGGATGGGGGCTGAGGGGGATGTCGGGGCACGAGGGAGCGGGTTGGGGAAGGGATGGGGGCTGAGGGGGATGTCGGGGCACTAGGGAGCGGGTGGGGGAGGGGATGGGAGCTGACGGGGGATGTCGGGGCACTAGGGAGCGGGTGGGGGAGGGGATGGGGCTGAGGGAGATGTCGGGGCACTAGGGAGCGGGTGGGGGAGGGGATGGGAGCTGAGGGGGATGTCGGGGCACTAGGGAGCGGGTGGGGGAGGGGGGAGCTGACGGGGGATGTCGGGGCACTAGGGATCGGGTAGGGGAGGGGGGAGCTGAGGGAGATGTCGGGGCACTAGGGAACGGGTGGGGGAGGGGGGAGAGCTGAGGGAGATGTCGGGGCACTAGGGAGCGGGTGGGGGAGGGGATGGGGGCTGAGGGGGATGTCGTGGCACTAGGGAGCGGGTGGGGGAGGGGAGGAGCTGAGGGGGATGTCGGGGCACTAGGTAGCGGGTGGGGAGGGGATGGGAGCTGAGGGGGATGTCGGGGCACTAGGGAGCGGGTGGGGGAGGGGTGGGGGCTGAGGGGGATGTCGGGGCACTAGGGAGCGGGTGGGGGAGGGGATGGGGGCTGAGGGGGATATCGGGGCACTAGGGAGCGGGTGGGGGAGGCGGGGAGCTGAGGGGGATGTCGGGGCACTAGGGAGCGGGTGGGGGAGGGGGGAGCTGAGGGGGATGTCGGGGCACTAGGGAGCGGGTGGGGGAGGGGGGGAGCTGAGGGGTATGTCGGGGCACTAGGGAGCGGGTGGGGGAGGGGATTGGAGCTGAGGGGGATGTCGGGGCACTAGGGAGCGGGTGGGGGAGGAGATGGGGGCTGAGGGGGATGTCGGAGCACTAGGGAGCGGGTGGGGGAGGGGATGGGGGCTGAGGGGGATGTCGGGGCACTAGGGAGCGGGTAGGGGAGGGGATGGGGGCTGAGGGGGATGTCGGGGCACTAGGGAGCGGGTGGGGGAGGGGGGGAGCTGAGGGGGATGTCGGGGCACTAGGGAGCGGGTGGGGGAGGGGGGGAGCTGAGGGGGATGTCGGGGCACTAGGGAGCGGGTGAGGGGGGCTGAGGGGGATGTCGGGGCACTAGGGAGCGGGTGGGGGAGGGGAGGGGGGAGCTGAGGGGGATGTCGGGGCACTAGGGAGCGGGTGGGGGAGGGGATGGGGGCTGAGGGGATGTCGGGGCACGAGGAGCGGGTGGGGGAGGGGATGGGGGCTGAAGGGGATGTCGGGCACTAGGGAGCGGGTGGGGGAGGGGGGGCTGAGGGGGATGTCGGGGCACGAGGGAGCGGGTGGGGGCGGGGATGGGGGCTGAGGGGGATGTCGGGGCACTAGGGAGCGGGTGGGGGACGGATGGGGGCTAAGGGGGATGTCGGGGCACTAGGGAGCGGGTGGGGGAGGGGATGGGGGCTGAGGGGGATGTCGGGGCACTAGGGAGCGGGTGGGGGAGGGGATGGGAGCTGACGGGGATGTTGGGGCACTAGGGAGGGGGTGGGGGAGGGGATGGGGCTGAGGGAGATGTCGGGGCACTAGGGAGCGGGTGGGGGAGGGGATGGGAGCTGAGGGGGATGTCGGGGCACTAGGGAGCGGGTGGGGGAGGGGGGAGCTGACGCGGGATGTCGGGGGACTAGGAGCGGGTAGGGGAGGGGGGGAGCTGAGGGAGATGTCGGGGCACTAGGGAGCGGGTGGGGGAGGGGGAGAGCTGAGGGAGATGTCGGGGCACTAGGGAGCGGGTGGGGGAGGGGATGGGGCTGAGGGGGATGTCGTGGCACTAGGGAGCGGGTGGGGGAGGGGGGAGCTGAGGGGGATGTCGGGGCACTAGGTAGCGGGTGGGGAGGGGATGGGAGCTGAGGGGGATGTCGGGGCACTAGGGAGCGGGTGGGGAGGGGATGGCGGCTGAGGGGGATGTCGGGGCACTAGGAGCGGTTGGGGAGGGGATGGGGGCTGAGGGGGATGTCGGGGCACTAGGGAGTGGGTGGGGGAGGCGGGGAGCTGAGGGGGATGTCGGGGCACTAGGGAGCGGGTGGGGGAGGGGGGGAGCTGAGGGGGATGTCGGGGCACTAGGGAGCCGGTGGGGGGGGAGGGGGGGGAGCTGAGGGGGATGTCGGGGCACTAGGGAGCGGGTGGGGAGGGGATGGGAGCTGAGGGGATGTCGGGGCACTAGGGAGCGGGTGGGGGAGGAGATGGGGGCTGAGGGGGATGTCGGAGCACTAGGGAGCGGGTGGGGGAGGGGATGGGGGCTGAGGGGGATGTCGGGGCCCTAGGGAGCGGGTAGGGGAGGGATGGGGACTGAGGGGGATGTCGGGGCACTAGGTAGCGGGTGGGGGAGGGGGGGAGCTGAGGGGGGATGTCGGGGCACTAGGGAGCGGGTGGGGGAGGAGATGGGGGCTGAGGGGATGTCGGAGCACTAGGGAGCGGGTGGGGGAGGGGATGGAGCTGAGGGGGATGTCGGGGCACTAGGGAGCGGGTGGGGGAGGGGGGAGCTGACGGGGGATGTCGGGGCACTAGGGAGCGGGTAGGGGAGGGGGAGCTGACGGGGGATGTCGGGGCACTAGGGAGCGGGTAGGGGAGGGGGGGGAGCTGAGGGAGATGTCGGGGCACTAGGGAGCGGGTGGGGGAGGGGATGGGGGCTGAGGGGGATGTCGGGGCACTAGGGAGCGGGTGGGGAGGGGGGAGCTGAGGGGGATGTCGGGGCACTAGGGAGCGGGTGGGGGAGGGGGGGAGCTGAGGGGGATGTCGGGGCACTAGGGAGCGGGTGAGGGGGGCTGAGGGGGATGTCGGGGCACTAGGGAGCGGGTGGGGGAGGGGAGGGGGGAGCTGAGGGGGATGTCGGGGCACTAGGGAGCGGGTGGGGGAGGGGATGGGGGCTGAGGGGGATGTCGGGGCACGAGGGAGCGGGTGGGGGAAGGGATGGGGGCTGAGGGGGATGTCGGGGCACTAGGGAGCGGGTGGGGGAGGGGATGGGGGCTGAGGGGGATGTCGGGGCACTAGGGAGCGGGTGGGGGAGGGGGGGAGCTGAGGGGGATGTCGGGGCATAGGGAGCGGGTGGGGGAGGGGGGGAGCTGAGGGGGATGTCGGGGCACTAGGGAGCGGGTGGGGGAGGGGGGGAGCTGAGGGGGATGTCGGGGCACTAGGGAGCGGGTGGGGGAGGGGGGGAGCTGAGGGGGATGTCGGGGCACTAGGGAGCGGGTGGGGGAGGGGAGGGGGGAGCTGAGGGGGATGTCGGGGCACTAGGGAGCGGGTGGGGGAGGGGATGGGGGCTGAGGGGGATGTCGGGGCACGAGGGAGCGGGTGGGGGAGGGGATGGGGGCTGAAGGGGATGTCGGGGCACTAGGGAGCGGGTGGGGGAGGGGGGGCTGAGGGGGATGTCGGGGCACGAGGGAGCGGGTGGGGGCGGGGATGGGGGCTGAGGGGGATGTCGGGGCACTAGGGAGCGGGTGGGGGACGGGATGGGGGCTAAGGGGGATGTCGGGGCACTAGGGAGCGGGTGGGGGAGGGGATGGGGGCTGAGAGGGATGTCGGGGCACTAGGGAGCGGGTGGGGGAGGGGATGGGAGCTGACGGGGGATGTTGGGGCACTAGGGAGGGGGTGGGGGAGGGGATGGGGCTGAGGGGGATGTCGGGGCACTAGGGAGCGGGTGGGGGAGGGGGGAGCTGACGCGGGATGTCGGGGGACTAGGGAGCGGGTAGGGGAGGGGGGGAGCTGAGGGAGATGTCGGGGCACTAGGGAGCGGGTGGGGGAGGGGGAGAGCTGAGGGAGATGTCGGGGCACTAGGGAGCGGGTGGGGGAGGGGATGGGGGCTGAGGGGGATGTCGTGGCACTAGGGAGCGGGTGGGGGAGGGGGGAGCTGAGGGGGATGTCGGGGCACTAGGTAGCGGGTGGGGAGGGGATGGGAGCTGAGGGGGATGTCGGGGCACTAGGGAGCGGGTGGGGGAGGGGATGGCGGCTGAGGGGGATGTCGGGGCACTAGGGAGCGGGTGGGGGAGGGGATGGGGGCTGAGGGGGATGTCGGGGCACTAGGGAGCGGGTGGGGGAGGCGGGGAGCTGAGGGGGATGTCGGGGCACTAGGGAGCGGGTGGGGGAGGGGGGGAGCTGAGGGGGATGTCGGGGCACTAGGGAGCCGGTGGGGGAGGGGGGGAGCTGAGGGGGATGTCGGGGCACTAGGGAGCGGGTGGGGGAGGGGATGGGAGCTGAGGGGGATGTCGGGGCACTAGGGAGCGGGTGGGGGAGGAGATGGGGGCTGAGGGGGATGTCGGAGCACTAGGGAGCGGGTGGGGGAGGGGGGGAGCTGAGGGGGATGTCGGGGCACTAGGGAGCGGGTGGGGGAGGAGATGGGGGCTGAGGGGGATGTCGGAGCACTAGGGAGCGGGTGGGGGAGGGGATGGGAGCTGAGGGGGATGTCGGGGCACTAGGGAGCGGGTGGGGGAGGGGGGAGCTGACGGGGGATGTCGGGGCACTAGGGAGCGGGTAGGGGAGGGGGGAGCTGACGGGGGATGTCGGGGCACTAGGGAGCGGGTAGGGGAGGGGGGGGAGCTGAGGGAGATGTCGGGGCACTAGGGAGCGGGTGGGGGAGGGGATGGGGGCTGAGGGGGATGTCGGGGCACTAGGGAGCAGGTGGGGGAGGGGGGGAGCTGAGGGGGATGTCGGGGCACTAGGTAGCAGGTGGGGAGGGGATGGGAGCTGAGGAGGATGTCGGGGCACTAGGGAGCGGGTGGGGAGGGGTGGGGGCTGAGGGGGATGTCGGGGCACTAGGGAGCGGGTGGGGGAGGGGATGGGGGCTGAGGGGGATGTCGGGGCACTAGGGAGCGGGTGGGGGAGGGGATGGGAGCTGACGGGGGATGTCGGGGCACTAGGGAGGGGGTGGGGGAGGGGATGGGGCTGAGGGAGATGTCGGGGCACTAGGGAGCGGGTGGGGGAGGAGATGGGGGCTGAGGGGGATGTCGGAGCACTAGGGAGCGGGTGGGGGAGGGGATGGGGGCTGAGGGGGATGTCGGGGCACTAGGGAGCGGGTAGGGGAGGGGATGGGGGCTGAGGGGGATGTCGGGGCACTAGGGAGCGGGTGGGGGAGGGCGGGAGCTGAGGGGGATGTCGGGACACTAGGGAGCGGGTGGGGGAGGGGGTGGGGGCTGAGGGGGATGTCGTGGCACTAGGGAGCGGGTGGGGGAGGGGATGGGAGCTGAGGGGGATGTCGGGGCACTAGGGAGCGGGTGGGGGAGGGGGGAGCTGAGGGAGATGTCGGGGCACTACGGAGGGGGTGGGGAGGGGATGGGGGCTGAGGGGGATGTCGGGGCACTAGGTAGCGGGTGGGGAGGGGATGGGAGCTGAGGGGGATGTCGGGGCACTAGGGAGCGGGTGGGGGAGTGGTGGGGGCTGAGGGGGATGTCGGGGCACTAGGGAGCGGGTGGGGGAGGGGATGGGGGCTGAGGGGGATGTCGGGGCACTAGGGAGCGGGTGGGAGGGGGGGGAGCTGAGGGGGATGTCGGGGCACTAGGGAGCGGGTGGGGGAGGGGGGGAGCTGAGGGGGATGTCGGGGCACTAGGGAGCGGGTGGGGGAGGGGGGGAGCTGAGGGGGATGTCGGGGCACTAGGGAGCGGGTGGGGGAGGGGGGGAGCTGAGGGGGATGTCGGGGCACTAGGGAGCGGCTGAGGGGGGCTGAGGGGGATGTCGGGGCACTAGGGAGCGGGTGGGGGAGGGGAGGGGGGAGCTGAGGGGGATGTCGGGGCACTAGGGAGCGGGTGGGGGAGGGGATGGGGGCTGAGGGGGATGTCGGGACACGAGGGAGCGGGTGGGGGAGGGGATGGGGGCTGAGGGGGATGTCGGGGCACTAGGGAGCGGGTGGGGGAGGGGGGGCTGAGGGGGATGTCGGGGCACGAGGGAGCTGGTGGGGGAGGGGATGGGGGCTGAGGGGGATGTCGGGGCACTAGGGAGCGGGTGGGGGAAGGGATGGGGGCTGAGGGGGATGTCGGGGCACTAGGGAGCGGGTGGGGGAGGGGATGGGGGCTGAGGGGGATGTCGGGGCACTAGGGAGCGGGTGGGGGAGGGGATGGGAGCTGACGGGGGATGTCGGGGCACTAGGGAGCGGGTGGGGGAGGGGATGGGGGCTGAGGGGGATGTCGTGGCACTAGGGAGCGGGTGGGGGAGGGGGGGAGCTGAGGGGGATGTCGGGGCACTAGGTAGCGGGTGAGGGAGGTGGGGCTGAGGGGGATGTCGGGGCACTAGGGAGCGGGTGAGGGAGGGGGGGCTGAGGGGGATGTCGGGGCACTAGGTAGCGGGTGGGGAGGGGATGGGAGCTGAGGGGGATGTCGGGGCACTAGGGAGCGGGTGGGGGAGGGGATGGGGGCTGAGGGGGATGTCGGGGCACTAGGGAGCGGGTGGGGGAGGCGGGGAGCTGAGGGGGATGTCGGGGCACTAGGGAGCGGGTGGGGGAGGGGGGGAGCTGAGGGGGATGTCGGGGCACTAGGGAGCGGGTGGGGGAGGGGATGGGAGCTGAGGGGGATGTCGGGGCACTAGGGAGCGGGTGGGGGAGGGGGGGAGCTGAGGGGGATGTCGGGGCACTAGGGAGCGGGTGGGGGGGGCTGAGGGGGGAGCTGAGGGGGATGTCGGGGCACTAGGGAGCGGGTGGGGGAGGGGATGGGGGCTGAGGGGGATGTCGGGGCACGAGGGAGCGGGTGGGGGAGGGGTTGGGACCTGAGGGGGATGTCGGGGCACTAGGGAGCGGGTGGGGGGGGGCTGAGGGGGATGTCGGGGCACTAGGTAGCGGGTGAGGAGGAGATGGGAGCTGAGGGGGATGTCGGGGCACTAGGGAGCGGGTGGGGGAGGGGGGGAGCTGAGGGGGATGTCGGGGCACTAGGGAGCCGGTGGGGGAGGGGGGAGCTGACGGGGGATGTCGGGGCACTAGGGAGCGGGTAGGGGAGGGGGGGGAGCTGAGGGAGATGTCGGGGCACTAGGGAGCGGGTGGGGGAGGGGATGGGGGCTGAGGGGGATGTCGGGGCACTAGGGAGCGGGTGGGGGAGGAAGGGAGCTGAGGGGGATGTCGGGGCACTAGGGAGCGGGTGGGGAGGGGTGGGGGCTGAGGGGGATGTCGGGGCACTAGGGAGCGGGTGGGGGAGGGGATGGGGGCTGAGGGGCATGTCGGGGCACTAGGGAGCGGGTGGGGGAGGGGATGGGAGCTGACGGGGGATGTCGGGGCACTAGGGAGGGGGTGGGGGAGGGGATGGGGCTGAGGGAGATGTCGGGGCACTAGGGAGCGGGTGGGGGAGGGGATGGGAGCTGAGGGGGATGTCGGGGCACTAGGGAGCGGGTGGGGGAGAGGGGAGCTGACGGGGGATGTCGGGGCACTAGGGAGCGGGTAGGGGAGGGGGGGAGCTGAGGGGGATGTCGGGGCACTAGGGAGCGGGTGGGGGAGGGGGGGAGCTGAGGGGGATGTCGGGGCACTAGGGAGCGGGTGGGGGAGGGGATGGGAGCTGAGGGGGATGTCGGGGCACTAGGGAGCGGGTGGGGGAGGGGGGGAGCTGAGGGGGATGTCGGGGCACTAGGGAGCGGGTGGGGGGGGCTGAGGGGGGAGCTGAGGGGGATGTCGGGGCACTAGGGAGCGGGTGGGGGAGGGGATGGGGGCTGAGGGGGATGTCGGGGCACGAGGGAGCGGGTGGGGGAGGGGTTGGGGGCTGAGGGGGATGTCGGGGCACTAGGGAGCGGGTGGGGGGGGCTGAGGGGGATGTCGGGGCACTAGGTAGCGGGTGAGGAGGAGATGGGAGCTGAGGGGGATGTCGGGGCACTAGGGAGCGGGTGGGGGAGGGGGGGAGCTGAGGGGGATGTCGGGGCACTAGGGAGCGGGTGGGGGAGGGGGGAGCTGACGGGGGATGTCGGGGCACTAGGGAGCGGGTAGGGGAGGGGGGGAGCTGAGGGAGATGTCGGGGCACTAGGGAGCGGGTGGGGGAGGGGATGGGGGCTGAGGGGGATGTCGGGGCACTAGGGAGCGGGTGGGGGAGGAAGGGAGCTGAGGGGGATGTCGGGGCACTAGGGAGCGGGTGGGGAGGGGTGGGGGCTGAGGGGGATGTCGGGGCACTAGGGAGCGGGTGGAGGAGGGGATGGGAGCTGACGGGGGATGTCGGGGCACTAGGGAGGGGGTGGGGGAGGGGATGGGGCTGAGGGAGATGTCGGGGCACTAGGGAGCGGGTGGGGGGAGGGGATGGGAGCTGAGGGGGATGTCGGGGCACTAGGGAGCGGGTGGGGGAGAGGGGAGCTGACGGGGGATGTCGGGGCACTAGGGAGCGGGTAGGGGAGGGGGGGAGCTGAGGGAGATGTCGGGGCACTAGGGAGCGGGTGGGGGAGGGGGGAGAGCTGAGGGAGATGTCGGGGCACTAGGGAGCGGGTGGGGGAGGGGATGGGGGCTGAGGGGGATGTCGGGGCACTAGGGAGCGGGTGGGGGGAGCTGAGGGGGATGTCGGGGCACTAGGTAGCGGGTGGGGAGGGGATGGGAGCTGAGGGGGATGTCGGGGCACTAGGGAGCGGGTGGGGGAGGGGTGGGGGCTGAGGGGGATGTCGGGGCACTAGGGAGCGGGTGGGGGAGGGGATGGGGGCTGAGGGGGATGTCGGGGCACTAGGGAGCGGGTGGGGGAGGGGGGGAGCTGAGGGGGATGTCGGGGCACTAGGGAGCGGGTGGGGGAGGGGGGGAGCTGAGGGAGATGTCGGGGCACTAGGGAGCGGGTGGGGGAGGGGGGGAGCTGAGGGGGATGTCGGGGCACTAGGGAGCGGGTGGGGGAGGGGGGGAGCTGAGGGGGATGTCGGGGCACTAGGGAGCGGGTGAGGGGGGCTGAGGGGGATGTCGGGGCACTAGGGAGCGGGTGGGGGAGCTGAGGGGGATGTCGGGGCACTAGGGAGCGGGTGGGGGAAGGGATGGGGGCTGAGGGGGATGTCGGGGCACGAGGGAGCGGGTGGGGGAGGGGATGGGGGCTGATGGGGATGTCGGGGCACTAGGGAGCGGGTGGGGGAGGGGGGGCTGAGGGGGATGTCGGGGCACGAGGGAGCGGGTGGGGGAGGGGATGGGGGCTGAGGGGGATGTCGGGGCACTAGGGAGCGGGTGGGGGAAGGGATGGGGGCTGAGGGGGATGTCGGGGCACTAGGGAGCGGGTGGGGGAGGAGATGGGAGCTGAGGGGGATGTCGGGGCACTAGGGAGCGGGTGGGGGAGGGGAGGGGGGGCTGAGGGGGATGTCGGGGCACTAGGGAGCTGGTGGCAGAGGGGATGGGGGCTGAGGGGGATGTCAGGGCACTAGGGAGCGGGTGGGGGAGGGGGGGAGCTGAGGGGGATGTCGGGGCACTAGGGAGCGGGTGGGGGAGGGGATGGGGGGCTGAGGGGGATGTCGGGGCACTAGGGAGCGGGTGGGGGAGGGGATGGGGGCTGAGGGGGATGTCGGGGCACTAGGGAGCGGGTGGGGAGGGGATGGGGGCTGAGGGAGATGGGGCACTAGGGAGCGGGTGGGGGAGGGGGGAGCTGAGGGGGATGTCGGGGCACTAGGGAGCGGGTGGGAGAGGGGGGGAGCTGAGGGGGATGTCGGGGCACTAGGGAGCGGGTGGGGGAGGGGGGAGCTGAGGGGGATGTCGGGGCACTAGGGAGCGGGTGGGGGAGGGGGGGAGCTGAGGGGGATGTCGGGGCACTAGGGAGCGGGTGGGGGAGGGGAGGGGGGGGCTGAGGGGGATGTCGGGGCACTAGGGAGCTGGTGGCAGAGGGGATGGGGGCTGAAGGGGATGTCAGGGCACTAGGGAGCGGGTGGGGGAGGGGGGGAGCTGAGGGGGATGTCGGGGCACTAGGGAGCGGGTGGGGGAGGGGATGGGGGGGCTGAGGGGGATGTCGGGGCACTAGGGAGCGGGTGGGGGAGGGGATGGGGGCTGAGGGGGATGTCGGGGTACTAGAGAGCGGGTGGGGAGGGGATGGGGGCTGAGGGAGATGGGGCACTAGGGAGCAGGTGGGGGAGGGGGGAGCTGAGGGGGATGTCGGGGCACTAGGGAGCGGGTGGGGGAGGGGATGGGGCTGAGGGGGATGTCGGGGCACTAGGGAGCGGGTGGGGGAGGGGGGGAGCTGAGAGGGATGTCGGGGCACTAGGGAGCGGGTGGGGGAGGCGATGGGAGCTGAGGGGGATGTCGGGGCACTAGGGAGCGGGTGGGGGAGGGGATGGGGGCTGAGGGGGACGTCGGGGCACTAGGGAGCGGGTGGGGAGGGGATGGGGGCTGAGGGAGATGGGGCACTAGGGAGCGGGTGGGGGAGGGGATGGGGGCTGAGGGGGATGTCGGGGCACTAGGGAGCGGGTGGGGGAGGGGATGGGGGCTGAGGGGGATGTCGGGGCACTAGGGAGCGGGTGGGGGAGGGGATGGGGGCTGAGGGGGATGTCGGGGCACTAGGGAGCGGGTGGGGGAGGGGATGGGAGCTGAGGGGGGATGTCGGGGCACTACGGAGAGGGTGGGGGAGGGGATGGGGCTGAGGGAGATGTCGGGGCACTAGGGAGCGGGTGGGGGAGGGGATGGGAGCTGAGGGGGATGTCGGGGCACTAGGGAGTGGGTGGGGGAGGGCGGAGCTGACGGGGGATGTCGGGGCACTAGGGAGCGGGTAGGGGGGGGGGAGCTGAGGGAGATGTCGGGGCACTAGGGAGCGGGTGGGGGAGGGGGGAGAGCTGAGGGAGATGTCGGGGCACTAGGGAGCGGGTGGGGGAGGGGATGGGGGCTGAGGGGGATGTCGGGGCACTAGGGAGCGGGTGGGGGAGGGGGGGAGCTGAGGGGGATGTAGGGCCACTAGGTAGCGGGTGAGGAGGAGATGGGAGCTGAGGGGGATGTCGGGGCACTAGGGAGCGGGTGGGGGAGGGGTGGGGGCTGAGGGGGATGTCGGGGCACTAGGGAGCGGGTGGGGGAGGGGATGGGGGCTGAGGGGGGGATGTCGGGGCACTAGGGAGCGGGTGGGGGAGGGGGGGGCTGAGGGGGATGTCGGGGCACGAGGGAGCGGGTGGGGGAGGGAATGGGGGCTGAGGGGGATGTCGGGGCACTAGGGAGCGGGTAGGGGAGGGGGGGAGCTGAGGGAGATGTCGGGGCACTAGGGAGCGGGTGGGGGAGGGGGGAGAGCTGAGGGAGATGTCGGGGCACTAGGGAGCGGGTGGGGGAGGGGATGGGGGCTGAGGGGGATGTCGGGGCACTAGGGAGCGGGTGGGGGAGCTGAGGGGGATGTCGGGGCACTAGGTAGCGGGTGGGGAGGGGATGGGAGCTGAGGGGGATGTCGGGGCACTAGGGAGCGGGTGGGGGAGGGGTGGGGGCTGAGGGGGATGTCGGGGCACTAGGGAGCGGGTGGGGGAGGGGATGGGGGCTGAGGGGGATGTCGGGGCACTAGGGAGCGGGTGGGGGAGGGGGGGAGCTGAGGGGGATGTCGGGGCACTAGGGAGCGGGTGGGGGAGGGGGGGAGCTGAGGGAGATGTCGGGGCACTAGGGAGCGGGTGGGGGAGGGGGGGAGCTGAGGGGGATGTCGGGGCACTAGGGAGCGGGTGGGGGAGGGGGGGAGCTGAGGGGGATGTCGGGGCACTAGGGAGCGGGTGAGGGGGGCTGAGGGGGATGTCGGGGCACTAGGGAGCGGGTGGGGGAGCTGAGGGGGATGTCGGGGCACTAGGGAGCGGGTGGGGGAAGGGATGGGGGCTGAGGGGGATGTCGGGGCACGAGGGAGCGGGTGGGGGAGGGGATGGGGGCTGATGGGGATGTCGGGGCACTAGGGAGCGGGTGGGGGAGGGGGGGCTGAGGGGGATGTCGGGGCACGAGGGAGCGGGTGGGGGAGGGGATGGGGGCTGAGGGGGATGTCGGGGCACTAGGGAGAGGGTGGGGGAAGGGATGGGGGCTGAGGGGGATGTCGGGGCACTAGGGAGCGGGTGGGGGAGGAGATGGGAGCTGAGGGGGATGTCGGGGCACTAGGGAGCGGGTGGGGGAGGGGAGGGGGGGCTGAGGGGGATGTCGGGGCACTAGGGAGCTGGTGGCAGAGGGGATGGGGGCTGAGGGGGATGTCAGGGCACTAGGGAGCGGGTGGGGGAGGCGGGGAGCTGAGGGGGATGTCGGGGCACTAGGGAGCGGGTGGGGGAGGGGATGGGGGGCTGAGGGGGATGTCGGGGCACTAGGGAGCGGGTGGGGGAGGGGATGGGGGCTGAGGGGGATGTCGGGGCACTAGGGAGCGGGTGGGGAGGGGATGGGGGCTGAGGGAGATGGGGCACTAGGGAGCGGGTGGGGGAGGGGGGAGCTGAGGGGGATGTCGGGGCACTAGGGAGCGGGTGGGAGAGGGGGGGAGCTGAGGGGGATGTCGGGGCACTAGGGAGCGGGTGGGGGAGGGGGGAGCTGAGGGGGATGTCGGGGCACTAGGGAGCGGGTGGGGGAGGGGGGGAGCTGAGGGGGATGTCGGGGCACTAGGGAGCGGGTGGGGGAGGGGAGGGGGGGGCTGAGGGGGATGTCGGGGCACTAGGGAGCTGGTGGCAGAGGGGATGGGGGCTGAGGGGGATGTCGGGGCACTAGGGAGCGGGTGGGGGAGGGGGGGAGCTGAGGGGGATGTCGGGGCACTAGGGAGCGGGTGGGGGAGGGGATGGGGGGCTGAGGGGGATGTCGGGGCACTAGGGAGCGGGTGGGGGAGGGGATGGGGGCTGAGGGGGATGTCGGGGCACTAGGGAGCGGGTGGGGAGGGGATGGGGGCTGAGGGAGATGGGGCACTAGGGAGCAGGTGGGGGAGGGGGGAGCTGAGGGGGATGTCGGGGCACTAGGGAGCGGGTGGGGGAGGGGATGGGGCTGAGGGGGATGTCGGGGCACTAGGGAGCGGGTGGGGGAGGGGATGGGGGCTGAGGGGGGATGTCGGGGCACTACGGAGAGGGTGGGGGAGGGGATGGGGCTGAGGGAGATGTCGGGGCACTAGGGAGCGGGTGGGGGAGGGGATGGGAGCTGAGGGGGATGTCGGGGCACTAGGGAGTGGGTGGGGGAGGGCGGAGCTGACGGGGGATGTCGGGGCACTAGGGAGCGGGTAGGGGGTGGGGAGCTGAGGGAGATGTCGGGGCACTAGGGAGCGGGTGGGGGAGGGGGGAGAGCTGAGGGAGATGTCGGGGCACTAGGGAGCGGGTGGGGGAGGGGATGGGGGCTGAGGGGGATGTCGGGGCACTAGGGAGCGGGTGGGGGAGGGGGGGAGCTGAGGGGGATGTAGGGCCACTAGGTAGCGGGTGAGGAGGAGATGGGAGCTGAGGGGGATGTCGGGGCACTAGGGAGCGGGTGGGGGAGGGGTGGGGGCTGAGGGGGATGTCGGGGCACTAGGGAGCGGGTGGGGGAGGGGATGGGGGCTGAGGGGGATGTCGGGGCACTAGGGAGCGGGTGGGGGAGGGGGGGGCTGAGGGGGATGTCGGGGCACGAGGGAGCGGGTGGGGGAGGGAATGGGGGCTGAGGGGGATGTCGGGGCACTAGGGAGCGGGTGGGGGAGGGGATGGGGGCTGAGGGGGATGTCGGGGCACTAGGGAGCGGGTGGGGGAGGGGATGGGAGCTGAGGGGGATGTCGGGGCACTAGGGAGCGGGTGGGGGAGGGGAGGGGGGGGCTGAGGGGGATGTCGGGGCACTAGGGAGCTGGTGGCAGAGGGGATGGGGGCTGAGGGGGATGTCAGGGCACTAGGGAGCGGGTGGGGGAGGGGGGGAGCTGAGGGGGATGTCGGGGCACTAGGGAGCGAGTGGGGGAGGGGATGGGGGGCTGAGGGGGATGTCGGGGCACTAGGGAGCGGGTGGGGGAGGGGATGGGGGCTGAGGGGGATGTCGGGGCACTAGGGAGCGGGTGGGGAGGGGATGGGGGCTGAGGGAGATGGGGCACTAGGGAGCAGGTGGGGGAGGGGGGAGCTGAGGGGGATGTCGGGGCACTAGGGAGCGGGTGGGGGAGGGGATGGGGCTGAGGGGGATGTCGGGGCACTAGGGAGCGGGTGGGGGAGGGGGGGAGCTGAGAGGGATGTCGGGGCACTAGGGAGCGGGTGGGGGAGGCGATGGGAGCTGAGGGGGATGTCGGGGCACTAGGGAGCGGGTGGGGAGGGGATGGGGGCTGAGGGGGACGTCGGGGCACTAGGGAGCGGGTGGGGAGGGGATGGGGGCTGAGGGAGATGGGGCACTAGGGAGCGGGTGGGGGAGGGGATGGGGGCTGAGGGGGATGTCGGGGCACTAGGGAGCGGGTGGGGGAGGGGATGGGGGCTGAGGGGGATGTCGGGGCACTAGGGAGCGGGTGGGGGAGGGGATGGGGGCTGAGGGGGATGTCGGGGCACTAGGGAGCGGGTGGGGGAGGGGATGGGAGCTGAGGGGGGATGTCGGGGCACTACGGAGAGGGTGGGGGAGGGGATGGGGCTGAGGGAGATGTCGGGGCACTAGGGAGCGGGTGGGGGAGGGGATGGGAGCTGAGGGGGATGTCGGGGCACTAGGGAGTGGGTGGGGGAGGGCGGAGCTGACGGGGGATGTCGGGGCACTAGGGAGCGGGTAGGGGGGGGGGAGCTGAGGGAGATGTCGGGGCACTAGGGAGCGGGTGGGGGAGGGGGGAGAGCTGAGGGAGATGTCGGGGCACTAGGGAGCGGGTGGGGGAGGGGATGGGGGCTGAGGGGGATGTCGGGGCACTAGGGAGCGGGTGGGGGAGGGGGGGAGCTGAGGGGGATGTAGGGCCACTAGGTAGCGGGTGGGGGAGGGGATGGGGGCTGAGGGGGACGTCGGGGCACTAGGGAGCGGGTGGGGAGGGGATGGGGGCTGAGGGAGATGGGGCACTAGGGAGCGGGTGGGGGAGGGGATGGGGGCTGAGGGGGATGTCGGGGCACTAGGGAGCGGGTGGGGGAGGGGATGGGGGCTGAGGGGGATGTCGGGGCACTAGGGAGCGGGTGGGGGAGGGGATGGGGGCTGAGGGGGATGTCGGGGCACTAGGGAGCGGGTGGGGGAGGGGATGGGAGCTGAGGGGGGATGTCGGGGCACTACGGAGAGGGTGGGGGAGGGGATGGGGCTGAGGGAGATGTCGGGGCACTAGGGAGCGGGTGGGGGAGGGGATGGGAGCTGAGGGGGATGTCGGGGCACTAGGGAGTGGGTGGGGGAGGGCGGAGCTGACGGGGGATGTCGGGGCACTAGGGAGCGGGTAGGGGGGGGGGAGCTGAGGGAGATGTCGGGGCACTAGGGAGCGGGTGGGGGAGGGGGGAGAGCTGAGGGAGATGTCGGGGCACTAGGGAGCGGGTGGGGGAGGGGATGGGGGCTGAGGGGGATGTCGGGGCACTAGGGAGCGGGTGGGGGAGGGGGGGAGCTGAGGGGGATGTAGGGCCACTAGGTAGCGGGTGAGGAGGAGATGGGAGCTGAGGGGGATGTCGGGGCACTAGGGAGCGGGTGGGGGAGGGGTGGGGGCTGAGGGGGATGTCGGGGCACTAGGGAGCGGGTGGGGGAGGGGATGGGGGCTGAGGGGGATGTCGGGGCACTAGGGAGCGGGTGGGGGAGGGGGGGGCTGAGGGGGATGTCGGGGCACGAGGGAGCGGGTGGGGGAGGGAATGGGGGCTGAGGGGGATGTCGGGGCACTAGGGAGCGGGTAGGGGAGGGGGGGAGCTGAGGGAGATGTCGGGGCACTAGGGAGCGGGTGGGGGAGGGGGGAGAGCTGAGGGAGATGTCGGGGCACTAGGGAGCGGGTGGGGGAGGGGATGGGGGCTGAGGGGGATGTCGGGGCACTAGGGAGCGGGTGGGGGGAGCTGAGGGGGATGTCGGGGCACTAGGTAGCGGGTAGGGGGGAGGGGATGGGGGCTGAGGGAGATGTCTGGGCACTAGGGAGCGGGTGGGGGCGGGGATGGGAGCTGAGGGGGATGTCGGGGCACTAGGGAGCGGGTGGGGGAGGGGGGGAGCTGAGGGAGATGTCGGGGCACTACGGAGGGGGTGGGGAGGGGATGGGGGCTGAGGGAGATGTCGGGGCACTAGGGAGTGGGTGGGGGAGGGGATGGGAGCTGAGGGGGATGTCGGGGCACTAGGGAGTGGGTGGGGGAGGGCGGAGCTGACAGGGGATGTCGGGGCACTAGGGAGCGGGTAGGGGAGGGGGGGGGAGCTGAGGGAGATGTCGGGGCACTAGGGAGCGGGTGGGGGAGGGGGGAGAGCTGAGGGAGATGTCGGGGCACTAGGGAGCAGGTAGGGGAGGGGATGGGGGCTGAGGGGGATGTCGGGGCACTAGGGAGCGGGTGGGGGAGGGGGGGGAGCTGAGGGGGATGTAGGGCCACTAGGTAGCGGGTGAGGAGGAGATGGGAGCTGAGGGGGATGTCGGGGCACTAGGGAGCGGGTGGGGGAGGGGTGGGGGCTGAGGGGGATGTCGGGGCACTAGGGAGCGGGTGGGGGAGGGGATGGGGGCTGAGGGGGATGTCGGGGCACTAGGGAGCGGGTGGGGGAGGGGTGAGGGCTGAGGGGGATGTCGGGGCACTAGGGAGCGGGTGGGGGAGGGGGGGAGCTGAGGGGGATGTCGGGGCACTAGGGAGCGGGTGGGGGACGGGGGGAGCTGAGGGGGATGTCGGGGCACTAGGGAGCGGGTGGTGGAGGGGATGGGGGCTGAGGGGGATGTCGGGGCACGAGGGAGCGGGTGGGGGAGGGGATGGGGGCTGAGGGGGATGTCGGGGCACTAGGTAGCGGGTAGGGGGGAGGGGATGGGGGCTGAGGGAGATGTCTGGGCACTAGGGAGCAGGTGGGGGCGGGGATGGGAGCTGAGGGGGATATCGGGGCACTAGGGAGCGGGTGGGGGAGGGGGGGAGCTGAGGGGGATGTCGGGGGACTAGGGAGCGGGTGGGGGACGGGGGGAGCTGAGGGGGATGTCGGGGCACTAGGGAGCGGGTGGGGGAGGGGATGGGGGCTGAGGGGGATGTCGGGGCACGAGGGAGCGGGTGGGGGAGGGGATGGGGGCTGAGGGGGATGTCGGGGCACTAGGGAGCGGGTGGGGGAGGGGGGGGCTGAGGGGGATGTCGGGGCACTAGGTAGCGGGTGGGGGGGGCTGAGGGGGATGTCGGGGCACTAGGGAGCGGGTGGGGGAGGGGGGGAGCTGAGGGGGATGTCGGGGCACTAGGGAGCGGGTGGGGGAGGGGGGGAGCTGAGGGGGATGTCGGGGCACTAGGGAGCGGGTGGGGGAGGGGGGGAGCTGAGGGGGATGTCGGGGCGCTAGGGAGCGGGTGGGGGAGGGGGAGAGGTGAGGGGGATGTCGGGGCACTGGGGAGCGGGTGGGGGAGGGGATGGGAGCTGAGGGAGATGCCGGGGCACTAGGGAGCGGGTGGGGGAGGGGATGGGGGCTAAGGGGGATGTCGGGGCACTAGGTAGCGGGTGGGGGAGGAGATGGGAGCTGAGGAGGATGTCGGGGCACCAGGGAGCGGGTGGGGGAGGGGGGGCTGAGGGGGATGTCGGGGCACTAGGGAGCGGGTGGGGGAGGGGATGGGGGCTGAGGGGGATGTCGGGGCACTAGGGAGCGGGTGGGGGAGGGGATGGGGGCTGAGGGGGATGTCGGGGCACTAGGGAGCGGGAGGGGAGGGGATGGGGGCTGAGGGGGATGTCGGGGCACTAGGGAGCGGGTGGGGGAGGCGAAGGGAGCTGAGGGGGATGTCGGGGCACTAGGGAGCGGGTGGGGGAGGGGGGGAGCTGAGGGGGATGTCGGGGCACTAGGGAGCGGGTGGGGGAAGGGATGGGAGCTGAGGGGGATGTCGGGGCACTAGGGAGCGGGTGGGGGAGGGGATGGGGGCTGAGGGGGATGTCGGGGCACTAGGGAGCGGGTGGGGGAGGGGATGTGGGCTGAGGGGGATGTCGGGGCACTAGGGAGCGGGTGGGGGAGGGGATGGGAGCTGACGGGGGATGTCGGGGCACTAGGGAGGGGGTGGGGGAGGGGATGGGGCTGAGGGTGATGTCGGGGCACTAGGGAGCGGGTGGGGGAGGGGATGGGAGCTGAGGGGGATGTCGGGGCACTAGGGAGCGGGTGGGGGGAGGGCGGAGCTGACGGGGGATGTCGGGGTACTAGGGAGCGGGTGGGGGAGGGGGGGCTGAGGGGGATGTCGGGGCACTAGGGAGCGGCTGGGGGAGGGGGAGCTGAGGGGGATGTCGGGGCACTAGGGAGCGGGTGGGGAGGGGATGGGGGCTGAGGGGGATGTCGGGGCACTAGGGAGCGGGTGGGGGAGGGGATGGGGGCTGAGGGGGATGTCGGGGCACTAGGGAGCGGGTGGGGAGGGGGGGAGCTGAGGGGGATGTCGGGGCACTAGGGAGCGGGTGCGGGAGGGGATGGGGGCTGAGGGGGATGTCGGGGCACTAGGGAGCGGGTGGGGGAGGGTATGGGGGCTGAGGGGGATGTCGGGGCACTAGGGAGCGGGTGGGGGAGGGGGGGAGCTGAGGGGGATGTCGGGGCACTAGGTAGCGGGTGGGGAGGGGATGGGAGCTGAGGAGGATGTCGGGGCACTAGGGAGCGGGTGGGGGAGGGGTGGGGGCTGAGGGGATGTCGGGGCACTAGGGAGCGGGTGGGGGAGGGGATGGGGGCTGAGGGGGATGTCGGGGCACTAGGGAGCGGGTGGGGGAGGGGATGGGAACTGACGGGGGATGTCGGGGCACTAGGGAGGGGGTGGGGGAGGGGATGGGGCTGAGGGAGATGTCAGGGCACTAGGGAGCGGGTGGGGGAGGGGATGGGAGCTGGGGGGGATGTCGGGGCACTAGGGAGCGGGTGGGGGAGGGGGGAGCTGACGGGGGATGTCGGGGCACTAGGGAGCGGGTAGGGGAGGGGGGGAGCTGAGGGAGATGTTGGGGCACTAGGGAGCGGGTGGGGGAGGGGGGAGAGCTGAGGGAGATGTCGGGGCACTAGGGAGCGGGTGGGGGAGGGGATGGGGGCTGAGGGGGATGTCGTGGCACTAGGGAGCGGGTGGGGGAGGGGGGAGCTGAGGGGGATGTCGGGGCACTAGGGAGCGGGTGGGGGAGAGGTGGGGGCTGAGGGGGATGTCGGGGCACTAGGGAGCGGGTGCGGGAGGGGATGGGGGCTGAGGGGGATGTCGGGGCCCTAGGGAGCGGGTGGGGGAGGGGGGGAGCTGAGGGGGATGTCGGGGCCCTAGGGAGCGGGTGGGGGAGGGGGGGAGCTGAGGGGATGTCGGGGCACTAGGGAGCGGGTGGGGGAGGGGGGGAGCTGAGGGGGATGTCGGGGCACTAGGGAGCGGGTGGGGGAGGGGGGGGAGCTGAGGGGGATGTCGGGGCACTAGGGAGCGGGTGGGGGGGGCTGAGGGGGATGTCGGGGCACTAGGGAGCGGGTGGGGGAGGGGGGGAGCTGAGGGGGATGTCGGGGCACTAGGGAGCGGGTGGGGAGGGGGGGAGCTGAGGGGGATGTCGGGGCACTAGGGAGCGGGTGCGGGAGGGGATGGGGGCTGAGGGGGATGTCGGGGCACTAGGGAGCGGGTGGGGGAGGGTATGGGGGCTGAGGGGGATGTCGGGGCACTAGGGAGCGGGTGGGGGAGGGGGGGAGCTGAGGGGGATGTCGGGGCACTAGGTAGCGGGTGGGGAGGGGATGGGAGCTGAAGAGGATGTCGGGGCACTAGGGAGCGGGTGGGGGAGGGGTGGGGGCTGAGGGGATGTCGGGGCACTAGGGAGCGGGTGGGGGAGGGGATGGGGGCTGAGGGGGATGTCGGGGCACTAGGGAGCGGGTGGGGGAGGGGATGGGAACTGACGGGGGATGTCGGGGCACTAGGGAGGGGGTGGGGGAGGGGATGGGGCTGAGGGAGATGTCAGGGCACTAGGGAGCGGGTGGGGGAGGGGATGGGAGCTGGGGGGGATGTCGGGGCACTAGGGAGCGGGTGGGGGAGGGGGGAGCTGACGGGGGATGTCGGGGCACTAGGGAGCGGGTAGGGAGGGGGGGAGCTGAGGGAGATGTTGGGGCACTAGGGAGCGGGTGGGGGAGGGGGAGAGCTGAGGGAGATGTCGGGGCACTAGGGAGCGGGTGGGGGAGGGGATGGGGGCTGAGGGGGATGTCGTGGCACTAGGGAGCGGGTGGGGGAGGGGGGAGCTGAGGGGGATGTCGGGGCACTAGGGAGCGGGTGGGGGAGAGGTGGGGGCTGAGGGGGATGTCGGGGCACTAGGGAGCGGGTGCGGGAGGGGATGGGGGCTGAGGGGGATGTCGGGGCCCTAGGGAGCGGGTGCGGGAGGGGGGGAGCTGAGGGGGATGTCGGGGCCCTAGGGAGCGGGTGGGGGAGGGGGGGAGCTGAGGGGGATGTCGGGGCACTAGGGAGCGGGTGGGGGAGGGGGGGAGCTGAGGGGGATGTCGGGGCACTAGGGAGTGGGTGGGGGAGGGGGGGAGCTGAGGGGGATGTCGGGGCACTAGGGAGCGGGTGGGGGGGGCTGAGGGGGATGTCGGGGCACTAGGGAGCGGGTGGGGGAGGGGGGGAGCTGAGGGGGATGTCGGGGCACTAGGTAGCGGGTCGGGGAGGGGATGGGGGGCTGAGGGGGATGTCGGGGCACTAGGGAGTGGGTGGGGGAGGGGGGGAGCTGAGGGGGATGTCGGGGCACTAGGGAGCGGGTGGGGGAGGGGAGGGGGAGCTGAGCGGGTGTCGGGGCACTAGGGAGCAGGTGGGGGAAGGGATGGGGGCTGAGGGGGATGTCGGGGCACTAGGGAGCGGGTGGGGGAGGAGATGGGAGCTGAGGGGGATGTCGGGGCACTAGGGAGCGGGTGGGGGAGGGGAGGGGGGCTGAGGGGGATGTCGGGGCACTAGGGAGCAGGTGGCAGAGGGGATGGGGGCTGAGGGGGATGTCAGGGCACTAGGGAGCGGGTGGGGGAGGGGGGAGCTGAGGGGGATGTCGGGGCACTAGGTAGCGGGTCGGGGAGGGGATGGGGGGCTGAGGGGGATGTCGGGGCACTAGGGAGTGGGTGGGGGAGGGGGGGAGCTGAGGGGGATGTCGGGGCACTAGGGAGCGGGTGGGGGAGGGGAGGGGGAGCTGAGCGGGTGTCGGGGCACTAGGGAGCGGGTGGGGGAGGGGGGGCTGAGGGGGATGTCGGGGCTCTAGGGAGCGGGTGGGGGAGGGGATGGGGGGAGCTGAGGGGGATGTCGGGGCACTAGGGAGCGGGTGGGGGAGGGGGGGAGCTGAGGGGGATGTCGGGGCACTAGGTAGCGGGTGGGGGAGGAGATGGGAGCTGAGGGGGATGTCGGTGCACTAGGTAGCGGGTGGGGGAGGGGATGGGGGCTGAGGGGGATGTCGTGGCACTAGGTAGCGGGTGGGGAGGGGATGGGGGCTGAGGGAGATGGGGCACTAGGGAGCGGGTGGGGGAGGGGGGAGCTGAGGGGGATGTCGGGGCACTAGGGAGCGCGTGGGGGAGGGGATGGGAGCTGAGGGGGATGTCGGGGCACTAGGGAGCGGGTGGGGGAGGGGTGTGGGAGCTGAGGGGGATGTCGGGGCACTAGGGAGCGGGTGGGGGAGGGGTGTGGGAGCTGAGGGGGATGTCGGGGCACGAGGGAGCGGGTGAGGAGGAGATGGGAGCTGAGGGGGATGTCGGGGCACTAGGGAGCTGGTGGGGGAAGGGGGGGCTGAGGGGGATGTCGGGGCACTAGGGAGCGGGTGAGGGAGGAGATGGGAGCTGAGGGGGATGTCGGGGCACTAGGGAGCTGGTGGGGGAGGAGATGGGAGCTGAGGGGGATGTCGGGGCACTAGGGAGCGGGTTTGGGAGGGGATGGGGGGCTGAGGGGGATGTCGGGGCACTAGGGAGCGGGTGGGGGTGGGGATGGGGGCTGAGGGGGATGTCTGGGCACTAGGGAGCGGGTGGTGGAAGGGGGGCTGAGGGGGATGTCGGGGCACTAGGGAGCGGGTGGGGGAGGCGATGGGGGCTGAGGGGGATGTCGGGGCACTAGGGAGCGGGTGAGGGAGGGGGGGCTGAGGGGGATGTCGGGGCACTAGGGAGCGGGTGGGGGAGGGGATGGGGGCTGAGGGGGATGTCAGGGCACTAGGGAGCGGGTGGGGGGGTTGAGGGGGATGTCGGGGCACTAGGGAGCGGGTAGGGGAGGGGGGAGCTGAGGGAGATGTCGGGGCACTAGGGAGCGGGTGGGGGAGGGGAGAGCTGAGGGAGATGTCGGGGCACTAGGGAGCGGGTGGGGGAGGGGATGGGGGCTGAGGGGGATGTCGGGGCACTAGGTAGCGGGTGGGGAGGGGATGGGAGCTGAGGGGGATGTCGGGGCACTAGGGAGCGGGTGGGGGAGGGGGGGAGCTGAGGGGGATATCGGGGCACTAGGGAGCGGGTGGGGGAGGGGAGAGCTGAGGGAGATGTCGGGGCACTAGGGAGCGGGTGGGGGAGGGGATGGGGGCTGAGGGGGATATCGGGGCACTAGGTAGCGGGTGGGGAGGGGATGGGAGCTGAGGGGGATGTCGGGGCACTAGGGAGCGGGTGGGGGAGGGGTGAGGGCTGAGGGGGATGTCCGGGCACTAGGGAGCGGGTGGGGGAGGGGGGGAGCTGAGGGGGATGTCGGGGCACTAGGGAGCGGGTGGGGGAGGGGGGGAGCTGAGGGGGATGTCGGGGCACTAGGGAGCGGGTGGGGGAGGGGGGGAGCTGAGGGGGATGTCGGGGCACTAGGGAGCGGGTGGGGGAGGGGGGGAGCTGAGGGGGATGTCGGGGCACTAGGGAGCGGGTTGGGGGGGCTGAGGGGGGAGCTGAGGGGGATGTCGGGGCACTAGGGAGCGGGTGGGGGAGGGGATGGGGCTGAGGGGGATGTCGGGGCACTAGGGAGCGGGTGGGGGAGGGGATGGGGGCTGAGGGGGATGTCGGGGCACTAGGGAGCGGGTGGGGAGGGGGGGAGCTGAGGGGGATGTCGGGGCACTAGGGAGCGGGTGCGGGAGGGGATGGGGGCTGAGGGGGATGTCGGGGCACTAGGGAGCGGGTGGGGGAGGGGATGGGGGCTGAGGGGGGATGTCGGGGCACAAGGGAGCGGGTGGGGGGGTTGAGGGGGATGTCGGGGCACTAGGGAGCGGGTAGGGGAGGGGGGAGCTGACGGGGGATGTCGGGGTACTAGGGAGCGGGTAGGGGAGGCGGGGAGCTGAGGGAGATGTCGGGGCACTAGGGAGCGGGTGGGGGAGGGGGGAGAGCTGAGGGAGATGTCGGGGCACTAGGGAGCGGGTGGGGAGGGGATGGGAGCTGAGGGGGATGTCGGGGCACTAGGGAGCGGGTGGGGGAGGGGGGGAGCTGAGGGGGATGTCGGGGCACTAGGGAGCGGGTGGGGGAGGGGGGGAGCTGAGGGGGATGTCGGGGCACTAGGGAGCGGGTCTGGGAGGGGAGAGCTGAGGGAGATGTCGGGGCACTAGGGAGCGGGTGGGGGAGGGGATGGGGGCTGAGGGGGATGTCGGGGCACTAGGTAGCGGGTGGGGAGGGGATGGGAGCTGAGGGGGATGTCGGGGCACTAGGGAGCGGGTGGGGGAGGGGTGAGGGCTGAGGGGGATGTCGGGGCACTAGGGAGCGGGTGGGGGAGGGGGGGAGCTGAGGGGGATGTCGGGGCACTAGGGAGCGGGTGGGGGAGGGGGGGAGCTGAGGGGGATGTCGGGGCACTAGGGAGCGGGTGGGGGAGGGGATGGGGGCTGAGGGGGATGTCGGGGCACTAGGGAGCGGGTGGGGGAGGGGATGGGGGCTGAGGGAGATGTCGGGGCACTAGGGAGCGGGTGGGGGAGGGGATGGGGGCTGAGGGGGATGTCGGGGCACGAGGGAGCGGGTGGGGGAGGGGGAGCTGAGGGGGATGTCGGGGCACTAGGGAGCGGGTGGGGGAGGGGGGGAGCTGAGGGGGATGTCGGGGCACTAGGTAGCGGGTGGGGGAGGGGATGGGGGCTGAGGGGGATGTCGGGGCACCAGGGAGCGGGTGGGGGAGGGGATGGGAGCTGAGGGGGATGTCGGGGCACTAGGGAGCGGGTGGGGGAGGGGATGGGAGCTGAGGGGGATGTCGGGGCACTAGGGAGCGGGTGGGGGAGGGGATGGGGGCTGAGGGGGATGTCGGGGCACTAGGGAGCGGGTGGGGGAGGGGGGGAGCTGAGGGGGATGTCGGGGCACTAGGGAGCGGGTGGGGGAGGGGGGGAGCTGAGGGGGATGTCGGGGCACTAGGGAGCGGGTGGGGGAGGGGATGGGGGCTGAGGGGGATGTCGGGGCACTAGGGAGCGGGTGGGGGAGGGGGAGCTGAGGGGGATGTCGGGGCACTAGGGAGCGGGTGGGGGAGGGGGGGAGCTGAGGGGGATGTCGGGGCACTAGGGAGCGGGTGGGGGAGGGGGGGAGCTGAGGGGGATGTCGGGGCACTAGGGAGCGGGTTGGGGGGGCTGAGGGGGGAGCTGAGGGGGATGTCGGGGCACTAGGGAGCGGGTGGGGGAGGGGATGGGGCTGAGGGGGATGTCGGGGCACTAGGGAGCGGGTGGGGGAGGGGATGGGGGCTGAGGGGGATGTCGGGGCACTAGGGAGCGGGTGGGGAGGGGGGGAGCTGAGGGGGATGTCGGGGCACTAGGGAGCGGGTGCGGGAGGGGATGGGGGCTGAGGGGGATGTCGGGGCACTAGGGAGCGGGTGGGGGAGGGGATGGGGGCTGAGGGGGGATGTCGGGGCACAAGGGAGCGGGTGGGGGGGTTGAGGGGGATGTCGGGGCACTAGGGAGCGGGTAGGGGAGGGGGGAGCTGACGGGGGATGTCGGGGTACTAGGGAGCGGGTAGGGGAGGCGGGGAGCTGAGGGAGATGTCGGGGCACTAGGGAGCGGGTGGGGGAGGGGGGAGAGCTGAGGGAGATGTCGGGGCACTAGGGAGCGGGTGGGGAGGGGATGGGAGCTGAGGGGGATGTCGGGGCACTAGGGAGCGGGTGGGGGAGGGGGGGAGCTGAGGGGGATGTCGGGGCACTAGGGAGCGGGTGGGGGAGGGGGGGAGCTGAGGGGGATGTCGGGGCACTAGGGAGCGGGTCTGGGAGGGGAGAGCTGAGGGAGATGTCGGGGCACTAGGGAGCGGGTGGGGGAGGGGATGGGGGCTGAGGGGGATGTCGGGGAACTAGGTAGCGGGTGGGGAGGGGATGGGAGCTGAGGGGGATGTCGGGGCACTAGGGAGCGGGTGGGGGAGGGGTGAGGGCTGAGGGGGATGTCGGGGCACTAGGGAGCGGGTGGGGGAGGGGGGGAGCTGAGGGGGATGTCGGGGCACTAGGGAGCGGGTGGGGGAGGGGGGGAGCTGAGGGGGATGTCGGGGCACTAGGGAGCGGGTGGGGGAGGGGATGGGGGCTGAGGGGGATGTCGGGGCACTAGGGAGCGGGTGGGGGAGGGGATGGGGGCTGAGGGAGATGTCGGGGCACTAGGGAGCGGGTGGGGGAGGGGATGGGGGCTGAGGGGGATGTCGGGGCACGAGGGAGCGGGTGGGGGAGGGGGAGCTGAGGGGGATGTCGGGGCACTAGGGAGCGGGTGGGGGAGGGGGGGAGCTGAGGGCGATGTCGGGGCACTAGGTAGCGGGTGGGGGAGGGGATGGGGGCTGAGGGGGATGTCGGGGCAC
>NW_027053287.1:0-41000 GCF_011386835.1 Chrysemys picta bellii
GGTACGGTGTACCGGCAAGAGCCGGTGCGCTGTACCAGGGTGGCTCGGCTTCCCCAGGGGGCAATTTAAAGGACCTAGGGCTCCCAGCAGGGGCCGGAGCCCCAGGCCCTTTAAGTTGCCACCAGACCCCCACTGCTGGAGCCCTGGGGTAGGGCTGCGGGGCTCTGGGGGCTATTTAAAAAGTCCAGGGCTCCCGCTGCCTCTACCAACCCGGCCCTTTAAATAGCCACTGGAGCCCCGCTGCTTCCCCAGAGCTCCCGCGGCTATTTAAAGGGCCGGGGCGGTAGAAGCAGGGGAGCCCTGGGCCCTTTAAATAGCCCCCAGAGCCCTGGGATAGCGGGGGGCTCGGGGGCTATTTAAAGGGCCGGGGCTCCAGCTGCCTCTGCTGCACCCCGTCCCCGCACCAGCCCGCACCCCCTGCCCTGCCTGCAGCCAGCCCCGTCTCCAGCCAGCCCTGCACCCCCTGTCCGCAGCCAGCCCCTGCTGCACCCTTGCCCTACCTCCAGCCCTGCCCCCCCTTTTCTGCCCGCACCAGCCCTGCCCCCCTGCCCTGCCTGCAGCCAGCCCTGCACCCCCTGCCCACAGCCAGCCTCTGCCGCACCCCCTGCCCTTTCTCCAGGCAACCCCTGCCGCACCCCCCTGCGGCCCTGCCCAAAGCCAGCCAGCCCCACACACCCCTGTCTCCAGCCAGCCCTGCACCCCTTGCCCTGCCTGCAGCCAGACCCTACCTCCAGTGAGCCCCTGCCCTGCCTCCAGCCAGCCCCATGTCCACTGGTGCCCTGCAGTTCCCAGGGCAGTAACCCTGCACACCTGCTTCAATGAGGGGGGCAGGGAGCAGCTGGGACCCACACATGTGCACACCACTAGGGTGACCAGACAGCAAGTGTGAAAAATCGGGACAGGGGGTGGGGGATAATAGGATCCTATAAGAAAAAGACCCAAAAATCGGGACTGTCCCTATAAAATCAGTACATCTGGTCACCCTAGCACACCCCCAGGGAGTGGCGGGGACCCACACACGTGAAATGGAGCTCATTAATAACCGATCAACAGCATATATGATGCAATGTACAGAATATATAATTTTATTATTTATATAGTTATGGAAAGTAAATAATACATGGAAGAAATGAAAGGCTTTTTTTTACATTATTTTGTTTGTTAGTCATCCCTGCCGGGGCCCCGCCAAAAATGTTCGAATTGGGCCCCGCCCTTCCTAAAGCCGGCCCTGCTGGAGAGAACAGGAGGATTCAGTCAGCAGGGGCTGCCCATCCGTCCCATTCACCAGGGCTGCCATCCTGCGGCTTCAGCATTAGTGGCTGGGGTGACTTGGGGAAAGGTCTCAACCTCCCCACATCCCACTTCACTGCTGCCAGAATCCCTCCTGCCCCCCCGCTACAGTCCCCTCCCTACCCAACCTGGGTGGGGCTGGAGGAGAGGGGTCTGAGAACTTGAGCTGTGGATTGGAGGTGGAACAGCTGTCAGGGGCACTGACGGGGAGGTGGCAGGAGCTCCCCGTACAAGGAGGGGGGTTGCCACTGGAGGTCACTAGGAAGGACAACAAGACTCCATCCTGGGAGTCAGGAGGGGGAATCCATCCCTCAGAGGTGGGCAGGGGCTGGGTGGAAATGCTGCTGGTTCCAGGGGCCGTTAATTCCCCCTGATTCCTCGGAGGCGTCTGAGTCTCAGACAGGTTCTCGTTCCCTTGCAGCAGGAGGACGTCACGGCCAATGTGATGCGCCAGCTCCGTATCATGCGGCACTTGCGCCAGGTGCCCGAGGCGCTGCAGGACCTGTGCCTCTGAGACCACCAGCAACTCCCGCTCCCTGCTGCAGGTACTGCTCTGGCTCTCTGTAAATGGGGAGCTAGTGGAAGGGGAAATGGAGCCCCCTGGCACTCACAGAAAGCTGATTACAGAATGAGCCCGAACTGAGAGGCACCATATCCGCCCCCCTAAAGAGCCAGACTTCAGTGGTGATACAGCCCAGCTGGGGTAGCAACAGGATTGAGAACGAGGTAGGAAGTTCAGAGCAGCAAGGAAAGCCTGGAGGGGAACTTGAGAAGAGAGGTTGGAAAAGTGCACCAAAGAGAAAGGTGCAGACCTAGCTGTTGGGTCCAGGGCCCTGAGCTGCTATCAATGTCAGGGTGGGACTGGGTTCCCCTACCGGCCCCAGAGGAGGCGGCGTACACGCACCTGGAGAGGGTTCCCAAGCCCAGCAAGGGGGGCTACAGGCTGAGCAAGTGCCCCAGCGATGGCAGAAGGACTTCTGTCTGTGGAAAGACCTCTTTGGACTTTGTGTGAGGCAAGCTGGGCCCCAGAAGGGTGGACTAAAGGTGGTGACCTGGCCGGAGTTACCAGGCAGAGAAACTGCCGTGGTGCTGGAGCGACCATGGATGGGGAACGCTAGCCCAGCGAGAGGGCTGTGATGCCATGCCTGGCTGCCGAGGGGCACCTAACGATGAGTAGATTCATTTATGATTAGCATAGTTGGCAGGATTGAGTTCCCCCTGTGATCCGTGAGGGAAGTCTTGGTTGCTGAAGGAATCATAGAATATCAGAGTTGGAAGGGACCTCAGGAGGTCATCTAGTCCAACCCCCTGCTCAAAGCAGGACCAATCCCCAGACAGTTTTTTGCCCTGATCCCTAAATGGCCCCCTCAAGGATTGAGCTCACAACCCCGGGTGTAGCAGGCCAACGCTCAAACCACTGAGCTATCCCTCCCCCAAGCAGGTGTATCAAGGGACCAAGCTGGTCGCTGGATTTCCCACTTCAGTTCCAGGGACTGGCTAAGCAGCCAAAGCAGATCTAGGGGTTTCTCCAGCAGCTCCTAGAAAACCAACAGACGCAGAAGGAAGTGCAGGTGGAGCTACAGACGCAGCAGCAGCAATACCTGTGAGAGATCCTGCAAAGGGAAATCAACCCAGGGTCTGCTATGCCCATGGACAAAAAGAGCAGAGAAGGAGAGCATGCTTGGGCTTTGCTGAGAAGGTTAGCCCAGGGAGAAGGGCATGAGAAAGTGTACAAACGTGGCCTAATGCCAAGATGGGAGCAAGAGTTCTTTGTTTTGGGGGCAGAGAAGCAGGCCATATCAAAAGACACGGCCTGCTTAGGAAATTGCTGAGTGGCTGAACGAGGGGCCAGGGCCCTAAGAAGTTAGAAAGAAAGGAGAAGGTGTCCTCTGACACAAACCCCCATGAGGCAGGCAAGGTGGAGGTGGCTGGGGTGGCCATGGACCTTGCAGACCCTCCACCAACACACCCTGTCGGGTGCTGCAGGGAGATGAAGGACGAAATGATTGGCCCAGAGATGAAGCAGACTGGAGGAGGGACAAACACAAGGGTGGAGCAGTCCATGGTGGGTTCTCAGACCCTGACCGAAAAGGTTTTGGCATATGCAGCGGCAGTAGCAAAAAGGCAACAGAAGACGCTAAAGGCTTCAGAACAGGCTCTGCAAGCAGCTGTTCATGAGACTGAGTGGCTGCAGGAAGAGCGTCGGGATACTGCAGAAGAGAAGGTTTGCCCCGAGCGAGCTGGCAGTGGAGCTGCAGACACTGCGCACAGGCTGTACAAGCGCGCAGCCGGTGACGGCGATGAGATGAGGAGGGATGAAGCTTGGAGAAGAATAGAACTTACCCCCGCGTGGGCCAGGTTCTAAGGAGGAGGGTATATAACGGGGGGCTTGGCCTGTGGGCTATAAAGCCTGGAGCTAGGCCAAATGGATTACAGAGTGAGCTCCAGCTGAGGGGAAACCAGGGGAAACCGCAACAAAGGTACAGGAGCAGGCCTAGCTGTTGGGTACAGGGCCTTGGGGCAGAACCTAGAATCCAGGGTAGGACTGGTTCTCCCATGGTCTCTAAGGAAGAGGATGTACAGGGCCATAGGAAGGGCTAACAAGGCCAGCAAGGGCAGGCCGAGCCAAAGTCAGGCTGAGGAAAAGCCCCCAAGGGACAGAGGATCTTGTTTCAGTTACAGACATTTTTTGACTTTTCGTTTGGGATGAGCGAGACCCAGGAAGGAGTGGGACTAAAAGATGGTCGCCTGGCCGAAGGGCTGAGTTCCCAGCCAGAAACCTGCTGGCGGGCGTGCTAGCCCAAGAAATCTGTGACCCCAGGCCTTGAAGGAAGGGGCACCTATCGGTGAGTGAACTCTGTTACAAGCCTGCTTCAATTGTGGAAACAGCCTGTTATTGGAGAGTGGTGGGGATGGCCTGTGGGCGAGGATGGCTGGAGGGGTTATACAGGAGGGGCAGCAGCGTCCAGTGAGGAGATCAGGGAATGGGTTGTTTGCAGTCCTGCCACTGAGCGGTAACGTGATCCTGGCCAGGTCACTCTCCCACCTGGTGCCTCACTTTCTCTATCTTTGAAATGGGGATCATCCCGACCCACATTAAGAAAGGATTTGATCCTCTGCTCTTGCTTCCCAAATCCCTGCCCTCCTTGCTCCACACAGGCCTCTGCCCTGTTGCTCAAACTCCCATGCACATGTTAGTGCCTGTGTCACCCCCGCAACTGCAAGGTCTCATGTACAGTCTCCTGCCAGCAAACTGAAGCTGCCACTAGATTCAGAATAGGAATCGCAGTTCCTGTGCGCTGCTCTGAATGGAGTCTAGACCCTGGGCATGGGGAAGGCCAACGCTCACATCCAGGTAGATCATCAACCTACTCCTCTGTCCCAGGAGCAGGAAGGCCTCTGCTTCGTGCTCCCTTCGGTAGCTGGAGCTGCTGAGTTGGGAGTGTGGTGGGCAGAGATGGGAACAGGCCATAGGATGAATCAAGTGTCAGGGCGAGACTCCCTGTGTGTGGGAGATGATGTTGCCCCTCTGTGGGGAATCTCTTCCTTGCAGATGCTGGGCTTTGGGTGCTGGACTCTGCCAGGAAGCCCAGCTCCCATCCCTAGCAGCTTGGCTGTTCCCTACACTGCTGTGCACCAGACTCTCTGCAGAGAGCTGCTCTGGGCAAGGACTACAGAGCCTGCTGTCATCCTGGCAGGTGTCACCCCAGGTTCCATAATCCTGACCCCTGGTCTCCCTCCGCTGGCAGGCTCTGAGCAAGGCCTGCCCAGAGAACATGGATGACGAGCTCTCGATCCTGCTGACAGCACCCCCCAGCACAGACAAACTCCAGCACATCTTGGAGGTGAGCAGAATGGGGAGGGGCCGCAGGGGTTTTACCTTAGCCCTGGGGACTCCTAGAAAGAAGAGACTGGAAAATCCATGTTTCTATTGGATCCTTCCGAGTATGCATTTGTGATATAAACTCACTGGGTGACCTTGGGATAACTCACTTCCCCCTTACGGCATCAGTCTTCTCCACTATCAAATCTACACTGGGGAAGAAGGACAGAAGCCCCGACAATCACCTTCACCTCTGGGTGTCTGGTCCTGGGAGCCGAAACCAACTGGACTATCTGTCCCATCTCCTAAACTGCCCTATCTTTCCCTCCTAGGGCCTTGTCCTTAGTGCTCAGCCTGGCCCCTTCCCAGCTTGTCCCTCACCTTTAAAGGACGCTCCAAGCCCCTCCCATGCCTGCTTCCCTTGGGGTCTCTCTCCTGGCTGAGTACAGGCTGCCCTTCTATCTCTCAGCAGGCCTGGGTCCTAGTCACAGGCTGCGTCTTGTCACGTGACCCCCACACTTATTCCCTTCACCCTAGGGACCTGCATCACCTGGGCCAGGTGCAGTTGAGCTCCAACCCCTTTCCTGGCCATCTCACCCAGGGACAGGTTGAAACTGGTAACCTGTGGGTAACAGTAACTCTTTGCTCGCAAAGGTGCTGAAGACACAATGGAAGAGGAAATCCTTTGGCCTGGATTGAAATTATTCTGACTGAAAGTGAATGAGAGAAAATAGGTCCAGAGTTCTCTTCCTAGCAGCAGAAAATGTAGCGATTGATAGAGGTTCAGGTCAGAAAAGACCATTATGTGCATCTAGTCGCCCCTCCTGTATAACTCAGGGCCTAGAATGTGACCAGTGGTTCCTTCAGCCAACCATAGCATGGGACTGAGCCAGAGCACGTCTTTTGGAACGACATCCACATGCAGGAGAGCCAGCTGGCTACCAGAAAATCTCTCTTCTGCAGTGACGTGGGGTTAAGGGACATGGCGGAAAAGACATGGCGGGGAACCGAGACACAGTTGGGACCTGTCTACACTACAGGTATGTCGTGCATTTGTAATCTGCTGACCCCCACATGTTGTTCAGAGCCTATGGACAACACAGCTCCTAAAGTGTGTTTGTTTTCTGCTTATCCCGTATGTACCAGCAGGGCTGGACAGCATTTCTCACTGTGCTGTGGGGAGCAGGTCCTGGGTACTAAGGGTCTGAAGAAGCTCTCAAGGACTAATTTTTTAAAATAATTGTTATCAATGAATTGGGAGAAAACATACAATCACTGCGGATAAGATTGGGGGGTGACAAAATACAGGCAGAGTGGTAATTCCTGAAGGGGAGAGGGCAGTGATACAGAGCGATCTGGCTCATTTGGCCAGCTGGACCCATTCAAAGAAAACAAGTTTGAGCAGAGCCCAATGCAAGGTCCTATACGTAGCCACAAGGCACGCCGGCCACACCTCCAGAATGGGGACGTGTATCCAGGAAAGCAGTGACTCTGAAAAGGATTTAGGTGCCAGAGTGGAGAAGCCACTCAACATGAGCTCCCAGTGTGATGCTGTGGTGAACAGGGCTAAAGCCATCATTAGACGTAAGAGCAGAGTTCTGAGTAGGATAGGGAGGTGACAGCAGCAGCAGTGAGACTCCTATTGGAATACTGCCTCCAGTGTTGGTGTCCTCCTTTGAAAAAGATGGTCCTAGAAATTGGAGCTGGGACAGCAGAGAGCCATGAAATGTTCTGAGGGCTGGAGAAAAATGCCTTCTAGTGAGCTATTGAAAGAGCTCAACCTGTTTAGCTTATCAAAAGAAGATTGAAAGGTGACTTCACTGAAGTGTTGAAATGCCTTAATGGAGAGAAAATATTGGGTATTAAAGGGCTCTTTAATCGAGCAGAGAAAGGCAGAACAAGACCCAATGGCTGGAAGGTGAAAAGAGACAAATTCCTATGACAAATAAGGCACAAATATTCAACAGCGAGGATGATTGACCACAGGAAGAAGCTACCATGGAAAGTGGTGGATTCTCCATCTCTTGATGTCATTTAATAAAGACTAGATGCCTTTCTGGAATTTGTTTTGCCCCAAAAGTAGCTATTTTGGTAGACAGGAGGCCTGTGATAGGGGGTCAGATTAGATGCTCTAACGGTCTCTGCTGCCCATAAAGTCTACTCATTTCTGAGAAACTGAGTGTAGCATTGGGAGCAGCCTCTGCTTATTAAATAATCAGTTTGTCAGCACCTGCAGGACAATTTGGTTCTTAGGACTAGTGAGCATGGACTTGTCAAGAACAAATCATTCCAGACCAATCCTAGCTCCTTCTTTGGCAGGGTTAGGGGCCTAGTGGAGGTGGATAAACAGTAGATGTGATCTATCTTGGTGTTAATAAGGCTTTTGACACAGTCCCATAGGACATTCTCACAAGCAAACAGATGCTGCTTAGCACTGTCAGAGCAGCTTTTGCTGGGGGATTCTCCCAGCACTTTCCAATAGTGGGAAAGTATGAAATCCCCATTTGACTGCTGGGGACAGAGCCTAGAGGGGGCAGCAACTTACCCCAAGTCCCACAGGTCAATAGGAAACCAGCAATGGAACCCAGGAGTCCTGACTCCCAGTTCCCTGCTCCAATCACTCCAGCGGAGCACACTCCCTCTCAAAGCAGGGGGACCGGACATGAGGGCCTGGTTGTAATTGCCAGCTGTGGGAGGGAGTGTGCAGCAGTGGTTAGTGAAGGGGCCTGGAAATAAGGACTGCTGGGTCTATTGGAGAGTGTCACTAGGAGCAGTGCATAAGATGAGGTGTCCTATCATGTTTACTCAGATCAGATTAGGACATAATAGAATGGCTGAAATAGTTTATTTTATTTGTATTGTATTATTTTGCAATTGTTAAGAGCAGCAACTCCTCAGCTCAGACTGAAGCATCTTATCTAATTTTTGAGATCTAAGTGTCTCCTCTTTGAGTGCCACGAGACAAGTTAACACATTGTGACAAAGAATTTTCATTGCCACTTGTTATGATTTCAAGAAACAAACTGGTTTAGTTTGAATAGGATTTTCGGTCAGAAACGGTTTCAATGAAATTTCCCCACCATCTCGATTCCTGGGCTCTATCTCTCCCTTTCGGGGGGGGGGGGGTTGCTGTCTGTTAGAACAAGAGTCTGATTTGGATAGGGATAGAGACCTCTTCAATGTTTTTAATGAAGTAAATACTAATGGGAATTGTGTGATCATGGGAGACTTTAACTTCCCAGATATAGACTGGAGGACAAGTGCTAGTAATATAATAGGGCTCAGATTTTCCTAGATGTGATAGCTGATGGATTCCTTCACCAAGTAGTTGCTGAACCAACAAGAGGGGATGCCATTTTAGATTTGGTGTGGGTAGTGAGGATCTCTTAGAAGAAATGGTTGTAGGGGACAGCCTTGGTTTGAGCGATCATGAGCTAATTCAGTTTAAACTAAATGGACGGGAAAACAAAAATAGATCTGTGACTAGGGTTTTTGATTTCAAAAGGGCTAACTTTAAAAAATTAAGGAAATTAGATAGGGAAGTGGATTGGACTGAAGAACTTGTGGAACAGATGGATCAGACTGAACAGGTTCCAAACCTCTCGGAGGCTCTGACCTTCTAAACAGGGACGTCTGTTTTCTAGTAAAATCAGGAAAAAGAAAAGAGAAAACTCAAAAGAGGTTCCTCCTAGCGCTCACGTACATGACCCCTAATACTCTCTCAGCCCTCAAAGAGAGACCTCGAGAAGGAGACTTGCTGAAGGAAAGCTACAGGGGACTCAGAGGTTTCCCTGGCCCTGCGCCCCTGTCCTGCCTGGCTGATGTCAGCATCTCTCTGTGAGGTCACCACCTCCCCAGCACCTTTGATCAATAGGCTGAGGTCCTGCAAAAGGTCTTTGTGATGTCACTGTCACACCCACCCCTCCCCTGCAGTGCTAATGTTCTGCCGCAGGCCAGACCCTTTGGAGGTTTGAGCTACTCTCTGTGGATCACCCCGCTCAATGAGTGTTCATTCTAGGAAGCAAGCCGGCTAGACAGTAAAACAGCAGAGGCTGCTCCCAATGCTACACTCGGTTTCTCAGAAATGAGTAGACTTTATGGGCAGAAGAGACCGTTAGAGCATCTAATCTGACCCCCTGCATATCACAGGCCTTTCTGCACCATATGGGGCAGGCAGAGCTCTGCCTGGGTGCAGGGGGAATGGGATGGGGGTAGATCAAGGAAAGGGGGGAGGGGAATGGCTGTGAGGGAAAGAGCTCCTGTCCCAGATGAAGGAATTTGGGGGCAGAGGAAAGGACCCCCCCTCCACAGAGAGGGGAGAGGGTTTCTGTGAGTGCCAGGGGGCTCCATTTCCCCTTCCACTATCTCCCCATTTACAGAGAGCCAGAGCAGTACCTGCAGCAGAGATCGGGAGTTGCTGGTGGCCTCAGAGGCACAGGCCCTGCAGCGTCTCGGGCACCTGGCGCAAGTGCCGCATGATATGGAGCTGGCGCATCACATTGGCCGTGACGTCCTCATGCTGCAAGGGAACGAGAACCTGTCTGAGACTCAGACGCCTCCGAGGAATCAGGGGGGATTAACGGCCCCTGGAACCAGCAGCATTTCCACCCAGCCCCTGCCCACCTCTGAGGGATGGATTCCCCCTCCTGACCCCCAGGATGGAGTCTTGTTGTCCTTCCTAGTGACCTCTAGTGGCAACCCCCCTCCTTGTACGGGGAGCTCCTGCCACTTCCCCGTCAGTGCCCCTGACAGCTGTTCCACCTCCAATCCACAGCTCAAGTTCTCAGACCCCTCTCCTCCAGCCCCACCCAGGTTGGGTAGGGAGGGGACTGTAGCGGGGGGGCAGGAGGGATTCTGGCAGCAGTGAAGTGGGATGTGGGGAGGTTGAGACCTTTCCCCAAGTCACCCCAGCCACTAATGCTGAAGCTGCAGGATGGCAGCCCTGGTAAATGGGACGGATCGGCAGCCCCTGCTGACTAGGGTTACCATACGTCCGGTTTTTCCCGGACATGTCCTGCTTTTCGGCAATCAAACGCCCGTCCGGGGGGAATTGCCGAAAAGCCAAACATGTCTGGGAAAATGCCGGCCGGGCACTTCCCCTCCCGCGACTGCTCTGCTCCGCTCCTCCCCTCTCAGACTTTAAGAGCCGAGCTGCCCGAGCCAGCGCTACTGGCTTCGGGCAGCCCCGCCTGCCTCCGGACCCCGAGCCACGGGCCAGGCACTTCCCTTCCCGGGCTCCAGCTGCGCTGGGGAAGCGCCGGCCGGGGGCGCAGGGCCTGGGGGCTGCCCGGCAAACCGTGAAGCCGGTAACGCTGGGGCAGCCCTTTCCCCATGGCTGGGAGTGGGAGGGAGGAGGGGGCTGAGTTAGGGCGGGGAAGGGGCAGAGTTGGGGTGGGGCTAGGGGGTGGGGAAATGGGCGGGGCCAGGGCCCGTGGAGGGTCCTCTTTTTTTATTTATTAGACATGGTAACCCTACTGCTGACTGAATCCTCCTGTTCTCTCCAGAACGGGTCCAGCCTTGCCAGCAGCAGGACAAGCGTCCCCTGCCCATGTGCCTCAGCCCTGCCTGGTCAGATGCCATCACCCGTCAGTCCTTGGCCTCCCAGGCTGCCAGTGATGGGAGCAACTCTGGGTGGTGGCTCGGGTGACACAGACACCAGACCACTAGGAATTGGGTGCGGCCCTGTGGGACAGGAGAGTCTCGCAGAGGGCACTTGGGGGACTCTCCTGCCCTTCCCAAGAGCGATAGCACCCTGTCCTAAGAACGTAAGTCTGGGATGAGGCAAAGCTTGTCATTAATTAGCCTGGCTAAAGAGCTGGGTGGAGCTGCTCCGGGGACAAGCTGGCTCGCTCCTGCTCGTGGAGGTGAATTCATCTCCCTTCCCAGGAGCACCTGCTCTCCCTTTCATTCCCCACCAGGCTCCTTGTGCCAGGCCAGCGAATGGCCACAGGATGGGAATGAGGCCTGGGCCCCGCCCCAATCTCCTGAGTCTAATGCAGCTGCTCACCTTGTCCCCCATCAGCTGCTGGGTTTCCCCCAGGAGGGAGTAGGTGACAGGGAGAGAGACACACACATTTGTCCTTCTGGTTGCAGGGCTTGTGTCCTTCCAATCCCATTGGTGGCTGCACAGTGGGCAGAGTCCTCGCTGCGTGCCCGGCCCAACAGAATTGCAGGGCATGGTGTGGAACACAGAAAGAGATAGAGAGACTCATCCTCCAGCCGGGGTCAGTCTGAGAGAAATTGGCTGGGGTCCCAGTCTCACTCTTCTAGCGGGTGCCATTTCCCAGCTGGGTTCCTTACCCCTCTGGTGCAGCAGCAGCTGGTAGAGCCGGTAAACCCCCTCCCTGGCCTGCCGGCTGATGTCCTTGGCTGGGTCACTGACGGACAGAGCCAGCTGTGCCACGTGGTGACCCATCCTGGCGAATTCCGCTGAGTTCTAATGGACGGGAGAGGGAGAGGGGACTCCATCAGCATTTTCCTGTTAGCTCCCAGTCCCCCCCGGGCCAGGACTCTCCTTCCCCTCAGCCCCTCTGCAGGAGATGCTAGAGGATAGGAGCTAGAGCCAGACCCTTAATTTCCTCTGCCCCCAAGGAAGCCTGGAGCACAGGGCTGTGGACAGGGCCCTCCATGAGGACTTGCTTCCCCAGCTGCTCCAGGATGACAGGGAGGCATGAACCTGGAGCACAGTCCCCTTAAAAGCCCAGAGTCACCACTTAACTAGGACAAGAAGAACTTGACTCAAGCCAGGCTCACTCTCTGCTCTGACTCTGCCTCCCCAAGAGGAACACTCCTAACCCACAGCCCCTGCAGCAGCAGATCCTACAGCCCGTCAGAGCCAGATCACCTACGCCTGGAGTCAGGAAGCTGGCGTCAGAGGTCACTTACGTCAAACTCAGGGAGGGTGATGGTGAATCTGAGCAGGGCCGTGCTGCTCTTAACGGCCCTGGCTCTCTCTCGGGGCACCCTGGACACGATCCAGTAGTTAATGTGCTGTGGGGAAAGGAGGCATTGCACTGACTGCCCTGACCAAGGATGCCCACTGGGGGCCCGGCTAGGAGGACAGACTGGAAAATGGATCTAAGAGTGAAGGTAAAATTGCCCCCACCCCTCTCATCGGGCTCACCTCCAAGATGTACTGGAGCCTGTCGGTGTCTGGGGACTCTGCCAGCAGGTTCCCCAGCATGGCGTCCAGGAGGTCTGGCAAGACCCTAGGCAGATCCTGAAAGCAAGGGAGAGCCATGGGTCAGAGTTAGGGAAACTGGGGCTAAACTTGCCACAGGATGGGAAGTGGGGTCTCTGGGAAGCACTGGTGAGACCCCCAAACACATATCCTGGCCTCTCTCCTTCACATCCCACTGCAGGCAATTAGCAAGGACTCATGGCAGGATGACAGCTGGCTCTTCAATCCATGACTTTAGCATGATCTACCTGCACTTGGGCGGTGTCCTTCTCCATACCCAGGGTGAAGACGGCGTGCAGGGCAGCTCGGAGGAGGTGGGTCTCCAGCTCTGGCTCCAGGGCAGGTGTCATGGTGCTGGCAAGAGAGAGGAGCCGGTATTAGACTGTGCAGTACGGGGATGGGACTGGCACCAACACGCAGGTGAAACTGCAGGGAAATAGGCACAGGCTGGCAAGAAGGGAAACTGAGGCACCGAGCCAGGGAATGACAAGGCCAAGGTTTCTCACACAGACAGTGGCAGGGCAGGAATAGCCCCTGTTCCCTGCACCCTGCTACCCCTCCTGTATCTGATCCTGGGTGTGAGCCTCTCCCCAAAGCCGTTGCAATGTTACTGGAGTGAAAAGAACAGCCCAGCCAGGAGAGAGTGAACCTTCCCCGCACCTCTGCCAGAGGAGCCACCCTTGGGCGGTGACCTGGGAGTGGGAGGGACAGTGACTCCCAGCCCTGGGCCTGAGCAGCACTGGGGTTAGGGGAACCGGACCGGAGGGTCTCGGTACCTGAGGTTGCCCACAGCAATCAGGGAGTTGGCAAGGACGGCGCCGGGTGCAGAGTTATCAGGCAGCTCCGCAATGAGCTCCTGTGAGACCCAAAGTAGACAAAGGAGCGTGTGAGATTCGGGCCTCACTGACACTTCCCAGTGAGGAGATTACACAGCCAGGGCCCCACACAACCAGCAGGATCCCCCCACCTGCCCCCCGCTCCTCCGATTCCTGCCCAATAGTGACCACTCTCCGAATTTCTCCCGTCTCTTCTCCCCAGTCTTCAGCCCCAGCAATCCATGCCCTCAGCTGCCCCTCCAGCACCAGCCACCCCCCATCCATTGGCCTGGGGAGACCCCTGCCCCTCCCATGTCTCTGTCCTCCCTCTGGGCGCCGTGTCTCGCTCACCACAATCCTCTCCGCCACAGCCGCCTTGCAGCAGTGCGGCTCCAGTGTGTCCTGCCCTCTCTGCTGTGCAGCGAGACGCGGGGTGGATGGCGTGCAGGAACACGAGCTGCTGGGCCTCCTCCTGCACCCACCAGGAGTGGGGTTAGGGGAGAGAGAGCCAGTTAGCCAGGGACCTCCCTGCCCCCACACAGCAGCTGCAGGACTCAGGCCTGAATGGGGGATAGTGGGGACCCGCCCATTGTCCAAATCACCCACCACTCCACCACTGGCAGGGGTCAGGAACTGGGACAGTGCCTGTGGGGGGAGGAGACCCGGCTGGTGTGTGACAGACACCCCCACCTCTGGGGTCCCAGATCATGGAGGAGAAAGGTCCCCATTAGGGCTGGTGGATCATCAGGGACAAGACCCTCTGCAGGGGGTCAGGTGCTGGGAAGGGGCAGGACAGTCTCGGTTCCAGCACAGCTGGGGAACGTTTGTACCTTTTCTCCATCTTGGAGCTGCTCTCGGCTGTTATTGAGAGCAGCCTCCTCTGTGGCCACGTCCACCCATTCCTCCTCCTCGTCCCCTGAGTCCCTGGCGGTCCCTGCACCAGGGAGAGAAGGGGACAAGGTGACGCCTGCTGCCACTCGGGGGAAGGACAGGGGCACGCTGTGGCAATGTGTCCCTTTCCCACCTCCGGGACCCAGGGCAGATCGGGCCCCACACTCCCCCGTCTCAGTGATGCCTTCAGCCCCCAACTCCTTCAGGAGCCCATAGCAAAGAGACCCCCCCACGCTGTCCTGGACTCCCTGGGAGGTGCCTCCCCCCAACTGGAGCACCGAGGACCAAAGTGGCAGCATCTAGTGTCAGTGGGGTTCATGTGGCTCAGGCCAGACCCCTGGGCTGGGGATCCGCCCCCATAGCACTGATCGAGGGCCTGGGCCCAGGGTGTTCACAGCCCCGCCCTC
This sequence comes from Chrysemys picta bellii, assembly GCF_011386835.1. Taxonomy (NCBI): domain Eukaryota; kingdom Metazoa; phylum Chordata; order Testudines; family Emydidae; genus Chrysemys; species Chrysemys picta. Next base: position 14,407 of record NW_027053287.1, read on the forward strand.
ACCTCTCCCTGAGCCCAGCCTGACTCCTCACCTGGAACAAAGCTGCGGCGCCCATCGTCCTCGCTGCTGCCCGAGTCCCAGGCACTGCTGCTGTCCCATGGGGAGCGGGCCGAGCTGCTGGTGGTGGGACAGGGATCCTCCACCTCCTGCCCTGGGGAGGCTGGAAGGTCCTCACTGACTGGGCCGGGCGATGCCTCCTGCTGGGAATCAGGGCTGGGCTCCTGGGGCTGCTGCTGCCCACACAACATGTCCCAGAGTCACTCTGCCCGGCTCCCGTCCTGCGCTGGGTCCTGCCTGCCCAGCCGCAGCCTGGCCCAGCTCCATTTCGACCTGGCCTCTCCCACCTCGGCGCCGGCGCTGGGTGCGGGTTTTCTCCGCCAGAAGACTGGGCACTTCCACCTCCTGGCCTGGCCGGGAGCTCCTTCCCTGCCAGTGGGGACGGAGAGGCCGCTCTGCTCCCGGGGAAGATGGCAGCTGCTTCCCTCAGGCTCTGGGGCCACCTGCAGAGCCTTCTTCCTGAACATCCTCAGGAGCCTGGCCACCCTGGAACCGAGCGGGAAGCGGGCGTGAGTCTGGGGTCAAGGCAACCTCTCACTAACCAGCCTGTTTGGTCCCTCCCCATCCCTGCCCCAGCCAGAGCAGCTCCTCCTCCCCCCACAGGGGTGCACGTAATGCAATCTACATGCACTGGCAGGAGTTCATTGCATGATCTGCTCCCAGCGTTCCCCCTCGTCACCTCTGGGGCTGCAATGCCCGGGGAGTCTCCTCCTTTTCCATCACTGGGCTCAGTCACTTTGGACAAGCAGCTCCCTCCTGCCGTCCCAGGCCACACTCCCCCCCAGGCTAGAGAAGGAACAGAACCCAGGAGTCTCGACTTCTCCTGGGAAACCATTCCCCAGGTCAAAGTCCCGAGGCAGAGCAAGGCCAGGACCCCTGCCTTTCCCATTGATTTCCATGCTCAGCAGCTCACAGGGTCTGGCCCAGCTCAGAGACGCTCAGCCTGGGGAACGGTCTCCCACAAGGGAAGCGTTGGGAGCCCCATTCCTGGGACCTTTCCAAACACACTGGGGACGGCTCTGGAGAAGCCCCTCCCCGGTCTGAGAGCGAGGGGCTCCTGGGGGCGGTTTGCAAATCCAATCTCCTTTGGGAGAGATTCTTTCCCCCACTTTCTGCCTCTCCCCAGACAGACAGGGGACGCCAACGGGGAACCCTAATGCCACTCACTTGATCTGGTGACGGAGCGATGGATGGAGGATGTTCAGTATCGTCCCTCGCCCTCCTCCTCACTCCCCAAAGCCAAGGCAGGCTGGAGAGGGTGGTGGTGACCTGAGGAGTTACCCTGCCCAGCCAGCAGGCAGGGGGATAGCACTGGGCGATCGACTGGCTGTGAAAACAAGAGTCTATCTTATTGCCAAGGGACAGAGAAACTCAGCCAGCAGCAGGGGGTGCAGAACACTGGCCTAATGCGGGGGTGACAGCACCTCCGGGATCCTGACATCCTGGCACTTTACACACCTTCCTGGAGCCTCCCAACCCTCCTGGTCTGTAGGGGCTGCTACCCCAACCCTACTGATGGGAAACAGGCCTGGGGTGGGGAAGCTACTGGCTCAGGGTCACACCAAGTGTCAGAGCCAGGGATGGGACCCAGCAGTCCTTATTTCCAGGCCCCTTCACTAACCACTGCTGCACACTCCCTCCCATAGCTGGCAATTACAACCAGGCCTTCATGTCCGGTCCCCCTGCTTTGAGAGGGAGTGTGCTCCGCTGGAGTGACTGGAGCAGGGAACTGGGAGTCAGGACTCCTGGGTTCCATTGCTGGTTTCCTATTGACCTGTGGGACTTTGGGTAAGTTGCTCCCCGCTCTAGGCTCTGTCCCCAGCAGTCAAATGGGGATTTCATACTTTCCCACTATTGGAAAGTGCTGGGAGAATCCCCCAGCAAAAGCTGCTCTGACAGTGCTAAGCAGCATCTGACCATTAGAGGTCAGAGCGCACTGCCCAGGAGGAGGAGTGTTTGGTTCTGGGCTGTTGGAGTACGGGCTTTCAACCATCTGTGCACACATATTATACTAATTTCATCTAGACCACCTCTCCCTAGTTTGCTTGTGAGAATGTCCTTATTAACACCAAGATGGATCACATCTACTGTTTACCCACCTCCACTAGGCCCGTAACCCTGCCAAAGAAGGAGCTAGGATTGGTTTGGAATGATTTGTTCTTGACAAGTCCATGCTCACTAGTCCTAAGAACCAAATTGTCCTGTAGGTGCTGACAAACTGATTGTTTAATAAGGAGTTCCGGTATCTTTCCAGGTATGTTAATGGATGGGAAGACGTTCTTTTTCAGGGATCTCTGACGAGAACTGGGGCACAGCACTTAGTTTGTTGAGGCCATAAAATGGAGACAGGCACCTCTTCTCTTCTCCCAGCACCCCAGATACCTAAAAGGGTGGGACTCACATCCCTCAATGGGCTTTAAAAAAGACAATGGTTACAATGTGGCCCCAACCATTTCTGGTTTCTGCAGACTAGATGTTTTAGCAAAGTTTAGAATTCCTTGGTGCTCAACACCATGAAACTCCCATTTCTCCTTTACAAAGGGCTTTAACGCCCCTTATCTCACCCAGGCTCTCGACTGCCCAAAGTTGGAGAATTGTCCCTGTTCCCATTGCAAAGCACTCCCCACGACACACACACAGAGTCCTCCTTAGGGTGACCAGATGTCCCGATTTTATAGGGACAGTCCCGATTTTTGGGTCTTTTTCTTATATAGACTCCTATTACCCCCCACCCCCCGTCCCGATTTTTCACGCCTGCTGTCTGGTCACCCTAGTCCTCCTGGTGGTGGGAGGGGAACAGAGGAAAGGACAAAAGAAGTAAGAGATGAAGAGAAAGGAGGGAGGGATGGAGGAAAAGGTAAAACAAAAAGGACAAACCCTAATGTCCCCAGTGATTCTAAGGAACAAAATCCCAGGTGGGGAATAAAATTCGGCCACCTTAAGCTAGTGTTTTCCATGCCTAGAATTCAGCTGGTGCCAGATGCATCAGACTGAACAGGTTCCAAACCTCTCGGAGGCTCTTACCTTCTAAACAGGGACGTCTGTTTTCTAGTAAAATCAGGAAAAAGAAAGGAGAAAACTCAAAAGAGGTTCCTCCTGGCGCTCATGTACGTGACCCCTAATACTCTCTCAGTCCTCAAAGAGAGACCTCGAGAAGGAGACTTGCTGAAGGAAAGCTACAGGGGACTCTGAGGTTTCCCTGGCCCTGCGCCCCTGTCCTGCCTGGCTGATGTCAGCATCCCTCTGTGAGGTCACCACCTCCCCTGCACCTTTGGCCAATAGGCTGAAGTCCTGCAAAAGGCCTTTGTGATGTCACTCCCACACCCACCCCTCCCCTGCAGTGCTAATGTTCTGCTGCAGGCCAGACCCTTTGGAGGTTTGAGGTACTCCCTGTGGATCACCCCGCTCAATGAGTGTTCATTCTAGGAAGCAAGCCGGATAGACAGTAAAACATCAGAGGCTGCTCCCAATGCTACACTCGGTTTCTCAGAAATGAGTAGACTTTATGGCCGGAAGAGACAGTTAGAGCGTCTAATCTGACCCCTTGCATATCACAGGCCTCCTGTCTACCACAATAGCTACTTTTGGGGTAAACACATTCCAGAAAGGCATCTAGTCTTTATTAAATGACATCAAGAGACAGAGAATCCACCACTTTCCTTGGTAGTTTCTTCCTGTGGTCAGTCATCCTCGCTGTTGAATATTTGTGCCTTATTTGTCATAGGAATTTGTCTCTTTTCACCTTCCAGCCATTCCCAAACCTCAGCCAGCATTTGTAGCTGACAAATCTCACGAATTGTCACAGATTGCGGTGTTACTAGAGGAGGTTTTGGAATTAACTGATAAGTCACTGGGACCAGATGGCATTCACCCAAGAGTTCTGAAAGAACTCAGATGTGAAATTGCGGAACTACTAATTATGGTTTGTAACCTGTCCTTTAAATCAGCTTCTGTATCCATGACTGGAAGATAGCTAATGTAACGCCAATATTTAAAAAGGGCACTATTGGTGATCCCGGCAATTACAGACCAGTAAATCTAATGTCAGTACCGGGCAAATTAGTTGAAACAATTGTAAAGAATAAAATTGTCAGACACATAGAAGAACATAAATTGTTGGGCAAAAGTCAACATAGTTTAGGTAAAGGGAAATCATGTCTTACTAATCAATTAGAGTTCTTTGAAGGGGTCAACAAACATGTGAACAAGGGGGATCCAGTGGACATAGTGTACTTAGATTTCCAGAAAGCCGTTGACAAGGTCCCTCACCAAAGGGTCTTATGTAAATTAAGTTGTCATGGGATAAGAGGGAAGATCCTTTCATGGATTGAGAACTGGTTAAAAGACAGGGAACAAAGGGTAGGAATAAATGGTAAATTTTCAGAATGGAGAGGGGTAACTAGTGGTGTTCCCCAAGGGTCAGTCCTAGGACCAATGCTATTCAACTTATTCATAAATGATCTGGAGAAAGGGGTAAAAAGTGAGGTGGCAAAGTTTGCAGATGATACTAAAGTGCTCAAGATAGTTAAGACCAAAGCAGACTGTGAAGAACTTCAAAAAGATCTCCCAAAACTAAGTGATTGGGCAACAAAATGGCAAATGAAATTTAATGTGGACAACGTAAAGTAATGCACATTGGGAAAAATAACCCCAACTATACATACAATATGATGGGGGCTAATTTAGCTACAACGAATCAGGAAAAAGATCTTGGAGTCATCGTGGATAGTTCTCTGAAGACTTCCACGCAGTGTGCAGCGGCAGTCAAAAAAGCAAACAGGATGTTAGGAATCATTAAAAAGGGGATAGAGAATAAGACGGAGAATATCTTATTGCCCTTATATAAATCCATGGTACACCCACATCTTGAATACTGTGTACAGATGTGGTCTCCTCATCTCAAAAAAATATATACTGGCATTAGAAAAGGTTCAGAGAAGGGCAATTAAAATGATTAGAGGTTTGGAAGGGGTCCCATATGAGGAGAGATTAAAGAGGCTAGGACTTTTCAGCTTGGAAAAGAGGAGACTATGGGGGGATATGATAGAGGTATATGAAATCAGAGTGATGTGAAGAAAGTGAATAAGGAAAAGTTATTTACTTGTTCCCATAATATAAGAACTCCACTAGTAACCTCCCTCCAGCCTGACAGTTCACCTTTCAGTACGACCCGTTGTAGTCTCCCCTTTAACCAATTCCTTATCCACCTTTCAATTTTCATATTGATCCTTATCTTTTCCAATTTAGCTAATAATTCCCCATGTGGAACTGTATCAAATGCCTTACTGAAATCGAGGTAAATTAGATCCACTGCGTTTCCTTTGTCTAAAAAATCTGTGACCTTCTCAAAGAAGGAGATCAGGTTGGTTTGGCACGCTCTACCTTTTGTAAAGCCATGTTGTATTTTGTCCCAATTACCATTGACCTCAATGTCCTTAACTACTTTCTCCTTCAAAACATTTTCTGAGACCTTGCATACTACAGATGTCAAACTAACAGGCCTGTAGTTACCCGGATCACTTTTTTCCCCTTTCTTAAAGCTAGGAACTATGTTAGCAATTCTCCAGTCATACGGAACAACCCCTGAGTTTACTGATTCATTAACATTTTTTGCTAATGGGCTTGCAATTTCATATGCCAGTTCCTTTAATATTCTTGGATGAAGATTATCTGGGACCCCCGATTTAGTCCCATTAAACTGTTCGAGTTTGGCTTCTAACTCAGATGTGGTAATATCTACCTCCATATCCTCATTCCCATTTGTCATCCTACCATTATCTCTAAGCTCCTCATTAGCCTCTTAAAGACTGAGGCAAAGTATTTGTTTAGATATTGGGCCATGCCTAGATTATCCTTAACCTCCACTCCATCCTCAGTGTTTAGCGGTCCCACTTCTTTCTTTGTTTTCTTCTTATTTATATGGCTATAGAACCTTTTACACCTTTTACTATTGGTTTGAATTCCCTTTGCAAGGTCCAACTCTACATGGCTTTCGGCCTTTCTCACTTTGTCCCTACATTTTCTGACCTCAGTAAGGTAGCTTTCCTTGCTGATCACTCCCATCTTCCACACCTTGTAGGCTTTCTGCTTTTTCTTAATCATCTCTCTGAGATGCTTGCTCATCCAACTTGGTCTACAACTCCTGCCTATGAATTTCCCCCCCTTTCTTGGGATGCAGGCTTCTGATAGTTTCTGCAACTTTGACTTGAAGTAATTCCAGGCCTTCTCCACCTTTAGATCCACAAGTTCTTCAGTCCAATCCACTTCCCTATCTAATTTCCTTAATTTTTTAAAGTTAGCCCTTTTGAAATCAAAAACCCTAGTCACAGATCTATTTTTGTTTACCCTTCCATTTAGTTTAAACTGAATTAGCTCATGATCGCTCAAACCAAGGCTGTCCCCTACAACTATTTCTTCTAAGAGATCCTCACTACCCACACCAAATCTAAAATGGCATCCCCTCTTGTTGGTTCTTCAACTACTTGGTGAAGGAATCCATCAGCTATCACATCTAGGAAAATCTGAGCCCTATTATATTACTAGCACTTGTCCTCCAGTCTATATCTGGGAAGTTAAAGTCTCCCATGATCACACAATTCCCATTAGTATTTACTTCATTAAAAACATTAAAGAGGTCTCTATCCCTATCCAAATCAGACTCCTGTTCTAACAGACAGCAAACCCCCCAAAGACAGGGATAGAGCCCAGAAATCGAGATGGTGGGGAAATTTCATTGAAACCGTTTCTGTCCGAAAATCCCATTCAAACTAAACCAGTTTGTTTCTTGAAATCATATCAAGTGGCATGAAAATTCTTTGCAAAAATATTTTGTTGCAAAACAAAAGCATCTTCTGTGTCACAAAAAGAACAGGAGTACGTGTTTGTCTCGTCGCACACAAAGAGGAGACACTTAGATCTCAAAAATTAGATAAGATGTTTCAGTCTGAGCTAAGTAGTTGCTGCTCTTAACAATTGCAACATAATAAAATACAAATAAAATAGACTATTTCAGCCATTCTATTATGTCCTAATCTGATCTGAGTAAACGTGATAGGACACCTCATCTTATGCACTGCTCCTAGTGACACTCTCCAATAGATCCCCATCCTCCACCTGTCGGGAGGTAGGTAGGAGCGGATTGTTATCCCTACTTGAAAGAGGGAGAAGCTAAGGCTGAGAAAGGAGAATTGACTTGTCTTAGGTCACACAGCCAGTCCGTGGCAGAGTTGGGAATAGGACCCAAGAGCCCTGATTTTCAAACTAACCATCGGATCTTGAATTTCAGACATTGAATGACCTGAATAAAGTGTTCTCAAGTGAGTTCCAGACCAGCAAGAGTTCATAGTAATTATTCAGCAAGAATTTTAGGAGAACTGGAATGGTAGAGAAAATAATGAACTGCAGAGAAGCAGCAAAATTTGTCGAACATATGACTGGTTATGACTATTTACTTGGTCTTAAAAGAAAACAACAGGGACCTGAGTCTCCTCCCTGTCAATAACCCCCTGCTCAGCCAATCAGGGTAGCGACCGAGGGGCGGGAGGATGAGGGTTCTCACCAGAGAGCCCAAAAGATGGCCCAAGTCACCGCTGGGGATCACTGTCTGAGCACTATTTCAACGCCACATTTTTCGGTGGACCTCCCACAATGGGAGTTGTAGAGCACCCCCCACGACACACACACACCCCCTCCTGGTGGTGGGAGGGGAACGGGGAAAGGACAAAAGAAGTAAGAGATGAAGAGAAAGGAGGGAGGGATGGAGGAAAAGGTAAAAGAAAAAGGACAAACCCTAATGTCCCCAGTGATTCTAAGGGACAAAATCCCAGGTGGGGAATAAAATTCGGCCACCTTAAGCTACTGTTTTCCATGCCTAAAATTCAGCTGGCGCCAGATGCATCAGACTGAAGAGGTTCCAAACCTCTCGGAGGCTCTTACCTTCTAAACAGGGACGTCAGTTTTCTAGTGACATCAGGAAAAAGAAAGGAGAAAACTCAAAAGAGGTTCCTCCTGGTGCTCACGTCCGTGAACCCAAATACTCTCTCAGACCTCAAAGAGAGACCTCGAGAAGGAGACTTGCTGAAGCAAAGCCACAGGAGTCTCTGAGGTTTCCCTGGCCCTGCGCCCCTGTCCTGCCTGGCTGATGTCAGCATCCCTCTGTGAGGTCACCACCTCCCCTGCACCTTTGGCCAATAGGCTGAAGTCCTGCAAAAGGCCTTTGTGATGTCACTCCCACACCCACCCCTCCCCTGCAGTGTTAATGTCCTGCCGCAGGCCAGACCCTTTGGAGGTTTGAGCTACTCCCTGTGGATCACCCCGCTCAATGAGTGTTCATTCTAGGAAGCAAGCCGGTTAGACAGTAAAACATCAGAGGCTGCTCCCAATGCTACACTCGGTTTCTCAGAAATGAATAGACTTTATGGCCGGAAGAGACAGTTAGAGCGTCTAATCTGACCCCTTGCATATCACAGGCCTCCTGTCTACCACAACAGCTAATTTTGGGGCAAACACATTCCGGAAAGGCATCTAGTCTTTATTAATGACATCAAGAGATGGAGAATCCACCACTTTCCTTGGTAGCTTCTTCCTGTGGTCAATCATCCTCGCTGTTGAATATTTGTGCCTTATTTGTCATAGGAATTTGTCTCTTTTCACCTTCCAGCCATTGGGTCCTGTTCTGCCTTTCTCTGCTAGACTAGAGAGCCCTTTAATACCCAGTATTTTCTCTCCATTAAGGCACTTCAACACTTCAATGAAGTCCCCTTCAATCTTCTTTTGATAAGCTAAACAGGTTGAGCTCTTTCAATAGCTCACTAGAAGGCATTTTTCTCCAGCCCTCAGAACATTTGATGGCTCTTTGCTGCCCCAGCTCCAATTTCTAGGACCATCTTTTTCAAAGGAGGACACCAACACTGGAGGCAGTATTCCAATAGCAGTCTCACTGCTGCTGTGTCACCTCCCTATCCTACTCAGGGCTCTGCTCCTACGTCTAATGATGGCTTTAGCCCTGTTCACAACAGCATCACACTGGGAGCTCATGTTGAGTGGCTTCTCCACTCTGGCCCCTAAATCCTTTTCAGAGTCACTGCTTTCCGGGATACACGTCCCCATTCTGGAGGTGTGGCCAGCGTGCCTTGTTGCCACGTATAGGACCTTGCATTGGGCTCTGCTCAAACTTGTTTTCTTTGAATGGGTCCAGCTGGCCGAATGAGCCAGATCACTCTGTATCACTGCCCTCTCCCCATCAGGAATTACCACTCTGCCTGTATTTTGTCACCCCCCAATCTTATCCGCAGTGATTGTATGTTTTCTCCCAATTCATTGATAACAATTATTTTAAAAAATTAGTCCTTGAGAGCTTCTTCAGACCCTTAGTACCCAGGACCTGCTCCCCACAGCACAGTGAGAAATGCTGTCCAGCCCTGCTGGTACATAGGGGATAAGCACAGAACAAACGTACCTTTAGGAGCTGTGTTATCCATAGGCTCTGAACAACATGTGGGGGTCAGCAGATTACAAACGCACGACAGACCTGTAGTGTAGACAGGTCCCAACTGTGTCTCGGTTTCCCACCCTGTAAAATGGGGAGAACAAACAAAACCTTGATTAGCTCCATTTGATAGCTGGGGAAACCGAGGCACCCAGCGGTGCAGAGACTCGCTCATGGTCCCAAAGCCAGGAATAGAAAACAGCAGATCTGATAGCCAGGCCTGGGACCTAACCCTGGTTTTCCTGGCCTTGCTTCTCTAAGTTTAGTCACAGCCTCCATGTCTTTTCCCCCGTGTCCCTTAACCCCACGTCACTGCAGAAGAGAGATTTTCTGGTAGCCAGCTGGCTCTCCTGCATGTGGATGTCGTTCCAAAAGACGTGCTCTGGCTCAGTCCCATGCTATGGTTGGCTGAAGGAACCACTTGGTCACATTCTAGCCCTGAGTTATACAGGAGGGGCGACTAGATGCACATAATGGTCCTTTCTGACCTGAACCTCTATCAATCGCTACATTTTCTGCTGCTAGGAAGAGAACTCTGGACCTATTTTCTCTCATTCACTTTCAGTCGGAATAATTTCAATCCAGGCCAAAGGATTTCCTCTTCCATTGTGTCTTCAGCACCTTTGGGAGCAACCAGTTACTGTTACCCACAGGTTACCAGTTTCAACCTGTCCCAGGGTGAGATGGCCAGGAAAGGGGTTGGAGCTCAACTGCACCTGGCCCAGGTGATGCAGGTCCCTAGGGTGAAGGGAATAAGTGTGGGGGTCACGTGACAAGACGCAGCCTGTGACTAGGACCCAGGCCTGCTGAGAGATAGAAGGGCAGCCTGTACTCAGCCAGGAGAGAGACCCCAAGGGAAGCAGGCATGGGAGGGGCTTGGAGCGTCCTTTAAAGGTGAGGGACAAGCTGGGAAGGGGCCAGGCTGAGCACTAAGGACAAGGCCCTAGGAGGGAAAGATAGGGCAGTTTAGGAGATGGGACAGATAGTCCAGTTGGTTTCGGCTCCCAGGACCAGACACCCAGAGGTGAAGGTGATTGTCGGGGCTTCTGTCCTTCTTCCCCAGTGTAGATTTGATAGTGGAGAAGACTGATGCCGTAAGGGGGAAGTGAGTTATCCCAAGGTCACCCAGTGAGTTTATATCACAAATGCATACTCGGAAGGATCCAATAGAAACATGGATTTTCCAGTCTCTTCTTTCTAGGAGTCCCCAGGGCTAAGGTAAAACCCCTGCGGCCCCTCCCCATTCTGCTCACCTCCAAGATGTGCTGGAGTTTGTCTGTGCTGGGGGGTGCTGTCAGCAGGATCGAGAGCTCGTCATCCATGTTCTCTGGGCAGGCCTTGCTCAGAGCCTGCCAGCGGAGGGAGACCAGGGGTCAGGAGCCTGCATTAGCACCGGTGTGCCATTGACCAAGAGCTGGCTGAGGTAAGCGCCGCCTGGCCGGAGCTTGCACCTAGAAACCCTGCCCCAGGTCGGAACCCCCTCCCACACCCAAATTACCTCCCAGACCTCACACCCAGCACCCCAACCCCCTGCCCCAGGTCAGAACCCCCTCCTGTACCCTAATCCCTCCCAGACCCCACACCCCCACCCCAATCCCCTACCCCAGCCCCAAGCCCCCTCCCGCACCCAAACTCCCTCCCAGACTCTGCACCCCAACCCTCTGCCCCAGCCCGGATCCCCCTCTGGCACCCCAAACCCCTAATCTCCAGCCCAATCCCAGAGCCCGCATCCCCACTGGAGCCCTCACCCCTCCCTGCACTCCAACCCCCAGCTCCAGCCCAGTGAAAGTGAGTGAGGGTGTGAGAGCGAGCGACTGAGAGAGGTGGGCTGGGCTGCAGTGAGTGGGGGTTGGGCCGTAGAGAAGGGCATGAAAGGGGTTGGATCAAGGGCGTTTGGATTTGTGCAAGTAGAAAGTTGGCAACCCTACTTAAGGACCTTTGAAAAGCAGCCTCCTTAGCACCGCTCCTGATACCAGGGGCCAAGGCGCCTCCGGACATGAGAACCACAATAGGCCAGAGCAAAACGCTGCGTTAGAAATCGGAGTTCAGGCTGCCAAGCGAACGATAGCTGACAGACAGGAGATGCGGGAATTAAGGTTGTGCCTTCAGCCAGCAACTGGTGTTCATCCGTTTGCACCACACACACACCTGTAGGCAGGGCCACTATTTCCTTGTCTGTCTGCCTGTTTAGCGTCTCTCGGTCCTTACTTTGTCCATCACCGTGGTGTCTGAGTGGCAAACCAAGGGTTTGATGTGTGCATATGAAACTGCCTGACTGGAAGGACGTGCTTTGGTGTGGATCAGTGACTGCTGGGGCGATTGGTGGCAGAAGGCTCTGAGGGCCTGGCTCATTCCGACCTGGCTCATTCCAATGGCTTCTACAGCTCAGAGCAGCCCAGTCTCCTGCCTGGGTCCGACGCAAACCAGGAAGTACAGGACCACGGTTAATAAGAACAGCTCAAAAGATCATTTTCGCTGACCCAGCCCTGCACAGATTTCCAGCTTAGGTTTGCATTTTCAGCAAAAGTTCTTCTTGATTATTTTCTCCCAACCCCCTTCTGCCTCCATAATAGCCAGCCACCCTGTCAGTCGCATCCTGGGGCGCTCCAGGGACAGCGTGCGTGCGTGTATGTGTACGTCTGTATATATGTGTATGTGTACATGTGCGTATGTATGTGTGTACGTGTATGTGCACATGAGTGTGTGCACATGTGAGTGTGCATGTGTATGTGTGTACATGTACCCCAGTCAGATGTATACATCTGGATTTCCTTTGAAAGAATTTTCAAATTGAGCTGATCAAGTGCAATGGCAAAGCACCCAATTCCTCTGCCCCCCAACTGCCTTCGCTGCTTTAACGTACAACCTGCTCTGCTGGCACCTCTGACTCCTGAAAGCCCTAACGCTCCAGGGGAGCAGGCCGTACCCTGCCCTGCCCTGGCTGCCCCGGGTGTTACCTCGAAGGGAATCGTTCCAGATTCCAATGAGTGGCAGGGCCAGGGAAGAGCCTTATCTGGGGGGAGGCTGTACCAGACCCGCCCGACTCAGGCAGGCTCCCAGGTACTCTCTGCTCGGGGCTGATAAGGCTCCTTAGCAGTTTCTCTCCAAACAAATTCCAGTTCAAGACACCTGAGAGCTCCACAGCAGGGCAGCATCCCCAGAGCGCAGCAGGGCGAGGGTTAGGGGGAGCAGTCGGTAGCAGCACCTGCCCCTCGTACGGCAGGAGCGAGAAGTGCCAGCCTCTCTGAACAGAGCAGCAGCGTTCAGCATGGGCCAGACGTGCTGCAGTGATGGGTAAGAGCGGGCTCGGAGAGACAGAGGGTCTGTGGGGCAGCTCTGGGCCCTTCTGCTCCGCACTAGGGCCGGGTGGGCGTGTTCAGCTGGGATTGGAACCCACCAGCACTTGTGGGTGTGAATGTGGGGCTGGAACTCAATGTGGGGCGCTACTGGGGGGAAGGGCAGAGAGACACCTGGGCTGAGACCCCAGCTCCAGGGAGACAGTCACTCCTGCCCAGCTGGGTTAAATTGCCCAGCTGTGTGACAGCCCCCCCATCCCTGAGGGGTTCCCCCCCCCCCGGTATGTCAAAGCAGGGTAATGTGCGTACTGAACGGCAGGGGTTGCCAGAGACTGGCTGGGAGAGGCCTTTGGGGATGGAGGAAGCAGCACTAAGGTACATGCCAACCTCCCTACAGAGGAGGGGCCTTGCCCCGCAGGTGTGGGGCAGGGAGCTGGGACACTGCGCGGTGGGTCATTGCTGGCCCAGGCCCTTCCTAGCTGGAGGCCGAGGCATTTCCTTCAGGTCACCTTCCACTGCAGCTTGGCCACGGGCCCCCATAGCCACTAGCCCAGCCAGGGATCCCAAGTGGGGATTGTCACGGCTGGCTCCTCCCTGCCGCCAGCAGCTCTTCACTGCCAGGGAATTCCTGAAATCCTGTGCGCCCCTCCCCCACCCACCTCCTGGGGCTGTGAGTGCCTCCCCCCCCGCCCCCCGGACAGCCCCTCCCCCGAGCTCTGAGTGCCCCTGGCCAGTCCCTCCCCTCAGCCCCCCCCACTTCCTGGGGCTCTGAGTGCCCTCAGCCAGTCCCCCTCCCACACCCCGGGGCTGAGTGACCTTGGCCAACCCCCGTCCCTTCAGGAGGAACTCCCAGTACCCACCCAGCCCCCACACCTCAGGGTTCCCCTCCCTGCGGCGCTGTGGCCATACCCCCACCAGGGCCGGCTTTAGGCCAATTCAACCAATTCCCCTGAATCGGGCCCCGGGCCCAAGCCCCGGTACGGTGTACCGGCAAGAGCCGGTGCGCTGTACCAGGGTGGCTCGGCTTCCCCAGGGGGCAATTTAAAGGACCTAGGGCTCCCAGCAGGGGCCGGAGCCCCAGGCCCTTTAAGTTGCCACCAGACCCCCACTGCTGGAGCCCTGGGGTAGGGCTGCGGGGCTCTGGGGGCTATTTAAAAAGTCCAGGGCTCCCGCTGCCTCTACCAACCCGGCCCTTTAAATAGCCACTGGAGCCCCGCTGCTTCCCCAGGGCTCCCGCGGCTATTTAAAGGGCCGGGGCGGTAGAAGCAGGGGAGCCCTGGGCCCTTTAAATAGCCCCCAGAGCCCTGGGATAGCGGGGGGCTCGGGGGCTATTTAAAGGGCCGGGGCTCCAGCTGCCTCTGCTGCACCCCGTCCCCGCACCAGCCCGCACCCCCTGCCCTGCCCGCAGCCAGCCCCGTCTCCAGCCAGCCCTGCACCCCCTGTCCGCAGCCAGCCCCTGCTGCACCCTTGCCCTACCTCCAGCCCTGCCCCCCCTGTTCTGCCCGCACCAGCCCTGCCCCCCTGCCCTGCCTGCAGCCAGCCCTGCACCCCCTGCCCACAGCCAGCCTCTGCCGCACCCCCTGCCCTGTCTCCAGGCAACCCCTGCCGCACCCCCCTGCGGCCCTGCCCAAAGCCAGCCAGCCCCACACACCCCTGTCTCCAGCCAGCCCCGCACCCCTTGCCCTGCCTGCAGCCAGACCCTACCTCCAGTGAGCCCCTGCCCTGCCTCCAGCCAGCCCCATGTCCACTGGTGCCCTGCAGTTCCCAGGGCAGTAACCCTGCACCCCTGCTTCAATGAGGGGGGCAGGGAGCAGCTGGGACCCACACATGTGCACACCACTAGGGTGACCAGACAGCAAGTGTGAAAAATCAGGACAGGGGGTGTGGGATAATAGGATCCTATAAGAAAAAGACCCAAAAATCGGGACTGTCCCTATAAAATCAGGACATCTGGTCACCCTAGCACACCCCCAGGGCGTGGCGGAGACCCACACACGTGAAATGGAGCTCATTAATAACCGATCAACAGCATATATGATGCAATGTACAGAATATATAATTTTATTATTTATATAGTTATGGAAAGTAAATAATACATGGAAGAAATGAAAGGCTTTTTTTTACATTATTTTGTTTGTTAGTCATCCCTGCCGGGGCCCCGCCAAAAATGTTCGAATTGGGCCCCGCCCTTCCTAAAGCCGGCCCTGCTGGAGAGAACAGGAGGATTCAGTCAGCAGGGGCTGCCCATCCGTCCCATTCACCAGGGCTGCCATCCTGCGGCTTCAGCATTAGTGGCTGGGGTGACTTGGGGAAAGGTCTCAACCTCCCCACATCCCACTTCACTGCTGCCAGAATCCCTCCTGTCCCCCCCGCTACAGTCCCCCCCCACCCAACCTGGGTGGGGCTGGAGGAGAGGGGTCTGAGAACTTGAGCTGTGGATTGGAGGTGGAACAGCTGTCAGGGGCATTGACGGGGAAGTGGCAGGAGCTCCCCGTACAAGGAGGGGGGTTGCCACTGGAGGTCACTAGGAAGGACAACAAGACTCCATCCTGGGGGTCAGGAGGGGGGAATCCATCCCTCAGAGGTGGGCAGGGGCTGGGTGGAAATGCTGCTGGTTCCAGGGGCCGTTAATCCCCCCTGATTCCTCGGAGGCGTCTGAGTCTCAGACAGGTTCTCGTTCCCTTGCAGCAGGAGGACGTCACGGCCAATGTGATGCGCCAGCTCCGTATCATGCGGCACTTGCTCCAGGTGTCCGAGGCGCTGCAGGGCCTGTGCCTCTGAGGCCACCAGCAACTCCCGCTCCCTGCTGCAGGTACTGCTCTGGCTCTCTGTAAATGGGGAGCTAGTGGAAGGGGAAATGGAGCCCCCTGGCACTCACAGAAACCCTCTCCCCTCTCTGTGGAGCAGGGTCCTTTCCTCTGACCCCAAATTCCTTCACCTGGTACAGGAGCTCTTTCCCTCACACCCATTCCCCTCCCCGCTTTCCTTGATCTATCCCCATCCCATTCCCCCTGCGCCCAGGCAGAGCTCTGCCTGCCCCATATGGTGCAGAAAGGCCTGTGATATGCAGGGGGTCAGATTAGATGCTCTAACGGTCTCTTCTGCCCATAAAGTCTACTCATTTCTGAGAAACCGAGTGTAGCACTTTTGAAAAAAAAAAACCTAGTCACAGATCTATTTTTGTTTACCCTTCCATTTAGTTTAAACTGAATTAGCTCATGATCGCTCAAACCAAGGCTGTCCCCTACAACCATTTCTTCTGAGAGATCCTCACTACTCACCAAAACCAAATCTAAAATGGCATCCCCTCTTGTTGGTTCAGCAACTACTTGGTGAAGGAATCCATCAGCTATCACATCTAGGAAAATCGGAGCCCTATTATATTACTAGCACTTGTCCTCCAGTCTATATCTGGGAAGTTAAAGTCTCCCATGATCACACAATTCCCATTAGTATTTACTTCATTAAAAACATTGAAGAGGTCTCTATCCCTATCCAAATCAGACTCTTGTTCTAACAGACAGCAACCCCCCCCCCGAAAGGGAGAGATAGAGCCCAGGAATCGAGATGGTGGGGAAATTTCATTGAAACCGTTTCTGACCAAAAATCCTATTCAAACTAAACCAGTTTGTTTCTTGAAATCATAACAAGTGGCAATGAAAATTCTTTGTCACAATGTGTTAACTTGTCTCGTGGCACTCAAAGAGGAGACACTTAGATCTCAAAAATTAGATAAGATGCTTCAGTCTGAGCTGAGGAGTTGCTGCTCTTAACAATTGCAAAATAATACAATACAAATAAAATAAACTATTTCAGCCATTCTATTATGTCCTAATCTGATCTGAGTAAACATGATAGGACACCTCATCTTATGCACTGCTCCTAGTGACACTCTCCAATAGACCCAGCAGTCCTTATTTCCAGGCCCCTTCACTAACCACTGCTGCACACTCCCTCCCACAGCTGGCAATTACAACCAGGCCCTCATGTCTGGTCCCCCTGCTTTGAGAGGGAGTGTGCTCCGCTGGAGTGATTGGAGCAGGGAACTGGGAGTCAGGACTCCTGGGTTCCATTGCTGGTTTCCTATTGACCTGTGGGACTTGGGGTAAGTTGCTGCCCCCTCTAGGCTCTGTCCCCAGCAGTCAAATGGGGATTTCATACTTTCCCACTATTGGAAAGTGCTGGGAGAATCCCCCAGCAAAAGCTGCTCTGACAGTGCTAAGCAGCATCTGTTTGCTTGTGAGAATGTCCTATGGGACTGTGTCAAAAGCCTTATTAACACCAAGATAGATCACATCTACTGTTTACCCACCTCCACTAGGCCCCTAACCCTGCCAAAGAAGGAGCTAGGATTGGTCTGGAATGATTTGTTCTTGACAAGTCCATGCTCACTAGTCCTAAGAACCAAATTGTCCTGCAGGTGCTGACAAACTGATTATTTAATAAGCAGAGGCTGCTCCCAATGCTACACTCAGTTTCTCAGAAATGAGTAGACTTTATGGGCAGCAGAGACCGTTAGAGCATCTAATCTGACCCCCTATCACAGGCCTCCTGTCTACCACAATAGCTACTTTCGGGGCAAACACATTCCAGAAAGGCATCTAGTCTTTATTAAATGACCTCAAGAGATGGAGAATCCACCACTTTCCATGGTAGCTTCTTCCTGTGGTCAATCATCCTTGCTGTTGAATATTTGTGCCTTATTTGTCATAGGAATTTGTCTCTTTTCACCTTCCAGCCATTGGGTCTTGTTCTGCCTTTCTCTGCTCGATTAAAGAGCCCTTTAATACCCAATATTTTCCCTCCATTAAGGCATTTCAACACTTCAGTGAAGTCACCTTTCAATCTTCTTTTCATAAGCTAAACAGGTTGAGCTCTTTCAATAGCTCACTAGAAGGCATTTTTCTCCAGCCCTCAGAACATTTGGTGGCTCTTTGATGCCCCAGCTCCAATTTCTAGGACCATCTTTTTCAAAGGAGGACACCAAGACTGGAGGCAGTATTCCAATAGCAGTCTCACTGCTGCTGTGTCACCTCCCTATCCTACTCAGGGCTCTGCTCCTACGTCTAATGATGGCTTTAGCCCTGTTCACCACAGCATCACACTGGGAGCTCATGTTGAGTGGCTTCTCCACTCTGGCCCCTAAATCCTTTTCAGAGTCACTGCTTTCCTGGATCCACGTCCCCATTCTGGAGGTGTGGCCGGCGTGCCTTGTTGCCACGTATAGGACCTTGCATTGGGCTCTGCTCAAACTTGTTTTCTTTGAATGGGTCCAGCTGGCCGAATGAGCCAGATCGCTCTGTATCACTGCCCTCTCCCCTTCAGGAATTACCACTCTGCCTGTATTTTGTCACCCCCCAATCTTATCCGCAGTGATTGTATGTTTTCTCCCAATTCATTGATAACAATTATTTTAAAAAATTAGTCCTTGAGAGCTTCTTCAGACCCTTAGTACCCAGGACCTGCTCCCCACAGCACAGTGAGAAATGCTGTCCAGCCCTGCTGGTACATACGGGATAAGCACAGAACAAACACACTTTAGGAGCTGTGTTGTCCATAGGCTCTGAACAACATGTGGGGGTCAGCAGATTACAAATGCATGACAGACCTGTAGTGTAGACTGGTCCCAACTGTGTCTCGGTTCCCCACCCTGCTCTAAGTTTAGTCACAGCCGCCATGTCTTTTCCCCCGTGTCCCTTAACCCCACGTCACTGCAGAAGAGAGATTTTCTGGTAGCCAGCTGGCTCTCCTGCATGTGGATGTCGTTCCAAAAGACGTGCTCTGGCTCAGTCCCATGCTATGGTTGGCTGAAGAAACCACTTGGTGACGTTCTAGGCCCTGAGTTATACAGGAGGGGCAACTAGATGCACATAATGGTCCTTTCTGACCTGAACCTCTATCAATCGCTACATTTTCTGCTGCTAGGAAGAGAACTCTGAACCTATTTTCTCTCATTCACTTTCAGTCGGAATAATTTCAATCCAGGCCAAAGGATTTCCTCTTCCATTGTGTCTTCAGCACCTTTGCAAGCAACCAGTTACTGTTACCCACAGGTTACCAGTTTCAACCTGTCCCAGGGTGAGATGGCCAGGAAAGGGGTTGGAGCTCAACTGCACCTGGCCCAGGTGATGCAGCTCCCTAGGGTGAAGGTAATAAGTGTGGGGGTCACGTGACAAGACGCAGCCTGTGACTAGGACCCAGGCCTGCTGAGACATAGAAGGGCAGCCTGTGCTCAGCCAGGAGAGAGACCCCAAGGGAAGCAGGCATGGGAGGGGCTTGGAGCGTCCTTTAAAGGTCAGGGACAAGCTGGGAAGGGGCCAGGCTGAGCACTAAGGACAAGGCCCTAGGAGGGAAAGACAGGGCAGTTTAGGAGATGGAGCAGATAGTCCAGTTGGTTTCGGCTCCCAGGACCAGACACCCAGAGGTGAAGGTGATTGTCGGGGCTTCTGTCCTTCTTCCCCAGTGTAGATTTGATAGTGGAGAAGACTGATGCCGTAAGGGGGAAGTGAGTTACCCCAAGATCACCCAGTGAGTTTATATCACAAATGCATACTCGGAAGGATCCAATAGAAACATGGATTTTCCAGTCTCTTCTTTCTAGGAGTCCCCAGGGCTAAGGTAAAACCCCTGCTGCCCCTCCCCATTCTGCTCACCTCCAAGATGTGCTGGAGTTTGTCTGTGCTGGGGGGTGCTGTCAGCAGGATCGAGAGCTCGTCATCCATGTTCTCTGGGCAGGCCTTGCTCAGAGTCTGCCAGCGGAGGGAGACCAGGGGTCAGGATTATGGAACCTGGGGTGACTCCTGCCAGGATGACAGCAGGCTCTGTAGTCCTTGCCCAGAGCAGCTCTCTGCAGAGGGCCTGGTGCACAGCAGTGTAGGGAACAGCCAAGCTGCTAGGGATGGGAGCTGGGCTTCCTGGCAGAGTCCAGCACCCAAAGCCCAGCATCTGCAAGGAAGGGATTCCCCACAGAGGGGCAACATCATCTCCCACACACAGGGAGTCTCCCCCTGACACTTGATTCATCCTATGGCCTGTTCCCATCTCTACCCACCACACTCCCAACTCAGCAGCTCCAGCTACCGAAGGGAGCACGAAGCAGAGGCCTTCCTGCTCCTGGGACAGAGGAGTAGGTTGATGATCTACCTGGATGTGAGCGTTGGCCTTCCCCATGCCCAGGGTCTAGACTCCATTCAGGGCAGCGCACAGGAACTGCGATTCCTATTCTAGATCTAGTGGCAGCTTCAGTTTGCTGGCAGGAGACTGTACATGAGACCTTGCAGTTGCGGGGGTGACACAGGCACTAACATGTGCATGGGAGTTTGAGCAACAGGGCAGAGACCTGTGTGGGGCAAGGAGGGCAGGGATTTGGGAAGCAAGAGCAGAGGATCAAACCCTTTCTTAATGTGGGTCGGGATGATCCCCATTTCAAAGATAGAGAAAGTGAGGCACCAGGTGGAAGAGTGACCTCGCCAGGATCACGTTACCACTCAGTGGCAGGTCTGCAAACAACCAGTTCCCTGATCTCCTCACTGGACGCTGCTGCCCCTCCTGTATAACCCCTCCAGCCATCCTCGCCCACAGGCCATCCCCACCACTCTCCAATACCAGGCTGTTTCCACAATGGAAGCAGGCTTGTAACAGAGGTCACTCACCGATAGGTGCCCCTTCCTTCAAGGCCTGGGGTCACAGATTTCTTGGGCTAGCACGCCCGCCAGCAGGTTTTTGGCTGGGAACTCAGCCCTTCGACCTGGCGACCATCTTTTAGTCCCACTCCTTCCTGGGTCACGCTCATCCCAAACTAAAAGTCAAAAAATGTCTTTAACTGAAAGAAGATCCTCTGTCCCTTGGGGGCTTTTTGTTGTACTTAAAGTACTGCACAGGATCTTTTTAGGGGGAATAAAACAAAACGCCACATTTATTAGTAATACATGTATTTATTAACACTGTATTATATGCATATAATATATTACACTTACACTTACACACACACACACAAACACACTCCGTCTTGTTGTTACCAATTAGTTGCTCCCCTTAACTTCACTGGCCAGGTGAGTTAGATGGCGGAGGGGGTGGAGCCGGGCTTCTGCCGATCCGGATCGATGCTCCCATGTTGACAAGACGGGACCCGGGGTCCTCTGCAAGACACCTCACTTTTATAGCAGCTTTCCTTTTATGCAAATCTATACCAGCTTCAAACTCTGTGTCCATTGGTCCTTTGTGCTGCTTTCTTTTGAGTGTTGTCCCAATGCTGCAAAGAGGGTGTTTCCAAAAGAAGGTGCTTGCTTCTAACCCCCGAGGCCCTCAGTATGTCTGCTTGTTTTTAATGAGCCCACTTGACACGTTTTATTGTTCTTGGGTCTGGCTCCCAGCCCCTCTCCAACAGTTGAGGCTGTCTGGAGGTGCTGCCTTCCATGCCTTGCTCATTCACACCTCATTCATTCAACAGGGCAATTGATTAAGAGTGGGGGGGGGGGGGTGGAGCTCTTGTTCCACTGCTAGCAAAAAGAAATTTTTCTTTTATCTTATTCTATCATTAGGGGCTATAATATTATACCAAGGGCAATGCAAAGTTTCTAAATGAGGCTTTGATACAAAGTTCCATGAAAACAGAGGTCACACGTGGGTAAACCCACCACAAGGTTATATGAAGAGGCACAATGTAAAGTCATATGAAAATTATCAGAGACTGATCTACATTGTCCTCAGCCTGACTTTGGCTCGGCCTGCCCTTGCTGGCCTTGGTAGCCCTTTCTATGGCCCTGTACATCCCCTTCCTTAGAGACCGTGGGAGAACCAGTCCTACCCTGGATTCTAGGTTCTGCCCCAAGGCCCTGTACCCAACAGCTAGGCCTGCTCCTGTACCTTTGTTGCGGTTTCCCCTGGTTTCCCCTCAGCTGGAGCTCACTCTGTAATCCATTTGGCCTAGCTCCAGGCTTTATAGCCTACAGGCCAAGCCCCCCGTTATATACCCTCCTCCTTAGAACCTGGCCCACGCAGGGGCAAGTTCTATTCTTCTCCAAGCTTCATCCCTCCTCATCTCATCGCCGTCACCGGCTGCGCGCTTGTACAGCCTGTGCGCAGTGTCTGCAGCTCCACTGCCAGCTCGCTCGGGGCAAACCTTCTCTTCTGCAGTATCCCGACGCTCTTCCTGCAGCCACTCAGTCTCATGAACAGCTGCTTGCAGAGCCTGTTCTGAAGCCTTTAGCGTCTTCTGTTGCCTTTTTGCTACTGCCGCTGCATATGCCAAAACCTTTTCGGTCAGGGTCTGAGAACCCACCATGGACTGCTCCACCCTTGTGTTTGTCCCTCCTCCAGTCTGCTTCATCTCTGGGCCAATCATTTCGTCCTTCATCTCCCTGCAGCACCCGACAGGGTGTGTTGGTGGAGGGTCTGCAAGGTCCATGGCCACCCCAGCCACCTCCACCTTGCCTGCCTCATGGGGGTTTG
The DNA here is from genome assembly GCF_011386835.1 of Chrysemys picta bellii. NCBI lineage: Eukaryota > Metazoa > Chordata > Testudines > Emydidae > Chrysemys > Chrysemys picta. Next base: position 36,697 of record NW_027053287.1, read on the forward strand.
TGTCAGAGGACACCTTCTCCTTTCTTTCTAATTTCTTAGGGCCCTGGCCCCTCGTTCAGCCACTCAGCAATTTCCTAAGCAGGCCGTGTCTTTTGATATGGCCTGCTTCTCTGCCCCCAAAACAAAGAACTCTTGCTCCCATCTTGGCATTAGGCCACGTTTGTACACTTTCTCATGCCCTTCTCCCTGGGCTAACCTTCTCAGCAAAGCCCAGGCATGCTCTCCTTCTCTGCTCTTTTTGTCCATGGGCATAGCAGACCCTGGGTTGATTTCCCTTTGCAGGATCTCTCACAGGTATTGCTGCTGCTGCGTCTGTAGCTCCACCTGCACTTCCTTCTGCGTCTGTTGGTTTTCTAGGAGCTGCTGGAGAAACCCCTAGATCTGCTTTGGCTGCTTAGCCAGTCCCTGGAACTGAAGTGGGAAATCCAGCGACCAGCTTGGTCCCTTGATACACCTGCTTGGGGGAGGGATAGCTCAGTGGTTTGAGCGTTGGCCTGCTAAACCCGGGGTTGTGAGCTCAATCCTTGAGGGGGCCATTTAGGGATCAGGGCAAAAAGCTATCTGGGGATTGGTCCTGCTTTGAGCAGGGGGTTGGACTAGATGACCTCCTGAGGTCCCTTCCAACTCTGATATTCTATGATTCCTTCAGCAACCAAGACTTCCCTCACGGATCACAGGGGGAACTCAATCCTGCCAACTATGCCAATCATAAATGAATCTACTCATTTTTAGGTGCCCCCCGGCGGCCAGGCATGGCATCACAGCCCTCTCGCTGGGCTAGCGTCCCCCATCCATGGTCGCTCCAGCACCACGGCAGTTTCTCTGCCTGGTAACTCCGGCCAGGTCACCACCTTTAGTCCACCCTTCTGGGGCCCAGCTTGCCTCACACTAAAAGTCCAAAGAGGTCTTTCCACAGACAGAAGTCCTTCTGCCATCGCTGGGGCACTTGCTCAGCCTGTAGCCCCCCTTGCTGGGCTTGGGAACCCTCTCCAGGTGCGTTTACGCCGCCTCCTCTGGGGCCGGTAGGGGAACCCAGTCCCACCGTGACATTGATAGCAGCTCAGGGCCTTGGACCCAACAGCTAGGTCTGCACCTTTCTCTTTGGTGCACTTTTCCAACCTCTCTTCTCAAGTTCCCCTCCAGGCTTTCCTTGCTGCTCTGAACTTCCCCAGACACCGACAGGCTCCAGTACATCTTGGAGGTGAGCCCGATGAGAGGGGTGGGGGCAATTTTACCTTCACTCTTAGATCCATTTTCCAGTCTGTCCTCCTAGCCGGGCCCCCAGTGGGCATCCTTGGTCAGGGCAGTCAGTGCAATGCCTCCTTTCCCCACAGCACATTAACTACTGGATCGTGTCCAGGGTGCCGCGAGAGAGAGCCAGGGCCGTTAAGAGCAGCACGGCCCTGCTCAGATTCACCATCACCCTCCCTGAGTTTGACGTAAGTGACCTCTGACGCCAGCTTCCTGACTCCAGGCGTAGGTGATCTGGCTCTGACGGGCTGTAGGATCTGCTGCTGCAGGGGCTGTGGGTTAGGAGTGTTCCTCTTGGGGAGGCAGAGTCAGAGCAGAGAGTGAGCCTGGCTTGAGTCAAGTTCTTCTTGTCCTAGTTAAGTGGTGACTCTGGGCTTTTAAGGGGACTGTGCTCCAGGTTCATGCCTCCCTGTCATCCTGGAGCAGCTGGGGAAGCAAGTCCTCATGGAGGGCCCTGTCCACAGCCCTGTGCTCCAGGCTTCCTTGGGGGCAGAGGAAATTAAGGGTCTGGCTCTAGCTCCTATCCTCTAGCATCTCCTGCAGAGGGGCTGAGGGGAAGGAGAGTCCTGGCCCGGGGGGGACTGGGAGCTAACAGGAAAATGCTGATGGAGTCCCCTCTCCCTCTCCCGTCCATTAGAACTCAGCGGAATTCGCCAGGATGGGTCACCACGTGGCACAGCTGGCTCTGTCCGTCAGTGACCCAGCCAAGGACATCAGCCGGCAGGCCAGGGAGGGGGTTTACCGGCTCTACCAGCTGCTGCTGCACCAGAGGGGTAAGGAACCCAGCTGGGAAATGGCACCCGCTAGAAGAGTGAGACTGGGACCCCAGCCAATTTCTCTCAGACTGACCCCGGCTGGAGGATGAGTCTCTCTATCTCTTTCTGTGTTCCACACCACGCCCTGCAATTCTGTTGGGCCGGGCACGCAGCGAGGACTCTGCCCACTGTGCAGCCACCAATGGGATTGGAAGGACACAAGCCCTGCAACCAGAAGGACAAATGTGTGTGTCTCTCTCCCTGTCACCTACTCCCTCCTGGGGGAAACCCAGCAGCTGATGGGGGACAAGGTGAGCAGCTGCATTAGACTCAGGAGATTGGGGCGGGGCCCAGGCCTCATTCCCATCCCATTCGCTGGCCTGGCACAAGGAGCCTGGTGGGGAATGAAAGGGAAAGCAGGTGCTCCTGGGAAGGGAGATGAATTCACCTCCATGAGAAGGAGCGAGCCAGCTTGTCCCCGGAGCAGCTCCACCCAGCTCTTTAGCCAGGCTAATTAATGACAAGCTTTGCCTCATCCCAGACTTACGTTCTTAGGACAGGGTGCTATCGCTCTTGGGAAGGGCAGGAGAGTCCCCCAAGTGCCCTCTGCGAGACTCTCCTGTCCCACAGGGCCGCACCCAATTCCTAGTGGTCTGGTGTCTGTGTCACCCGAGCCACCACCCAGAGTTGCTCCCATCACTGGCAGCCTGGGAGGCCAAGGACTGACGGGTGATGGCATCTGACCAGGCAGGGCTGAGGCACATGGGCAGGGGACGCTTGTCCTGCTGCTGGCAAGGCTGGACCCGTTCTGGAGAAAACAGGAGGATTCAGTCAGCAGTAGGGTTACCATGTCTAATCAATAAAAAAAGAGGACCCTCCACAGGCCCTGGCCCCGCCCATTTCCCCACCCCTAGCCCCGCTCCAACTCCGCCCCTTCCCCGCCCTAACTCAGCCCCCTCCTCCCTCCCACTCCCAGCCATGGGGAAAGGGCTGCCCCAGCGTTACCGGCTTCACGGTTTGCCGGGCAGCCCCCAGACCCTGCGCCCCCGGCCGGCGCTTCCCCAGCGCAGCTGGAGCCCGGGAAGGGAAGTGCCTGGCCCGTGGCTCGGGGTCCGGAGGCAGGGGGGGCTGCCCGAAGCCAGAAGCGCTGGCTCGGGCAGCTCGGCTCTTAAAGTCTGAGAGGGGAGGAGCGGAACAGCTCAGCTGGAGCCCGGGAAGTTAAGTGCCTGGCCGGCGGCTGGGGGTCCGGAGGCAGGGGGGGCTGCCCGAAGCCGGTAGCGCTGGCTTGGGCAGCTCGGCTCTTAAAGTCTGAGAGGGGAGGAGCGGAGCAGAGCATCGGCGGGAGGGGAAGTGCCCGGCCGGCATTTTCCCAGACATGTTTGGCTTTTCGGCAATTCCCCCCGGACGGGCGTTTGATTGCCGAAAAGCAGGACATGTCCGGGAAAAACCGGACGTATGGTAACCCTAGTCAGCAGGGGCTGCCGATCCGTCCCATTTACTTGAGAAGGTTCCCCAGCATGGCGTCCAGGAGGTCTGGCAAGACCCTAGGCAGATCCTGAAAGCAAGGGAGAGCCATGGGTCAGAGTTAGGGAAACTGGGGCTAAACTTGCCACAGGATGGGAAGTGGGGTCTCTGGGAAGCACTGGTGAGACCCCCAAACACATATCCTGGCCTCTCTCCTTCACATCCCACTGCAGGCAATTAGCAAGGACTCATGGCAGGATGACAGCTGGCTCTTCAATCCATGACTTTAGCATGATCTACCTGCACTTGGGTGGTGTCCTTCTCCATACCCAGGGTGAAGACGGCGTGCAGGGCAGCTCGGAGGAGGTGGGTCTCCAGCTCTGGCTCCAGGGCAGGTGTCATGGTGCTGGCAAGAGAGAGGAGCCGGTATTAGACTGTGCAGTACGGGGATGGGACTGGCACCAACATGCAGGTGAAACTGCAGGGAAATAGGCACAGGCTGGCAAGAAGGGAAACTGAGGCACCGAGCCAGGGAATGACAAGGCCAAGGTTTCTCACACAGACAGTGGCAGGGCAGGAATAGCCCCTGTTCCCTGCACCCTGCTGCCCCTCCTGTATCTGATCCTGGGCGCCGTGTCTCGCTCACCACAATCCTCTCCGCCACAGCCGCCTTGCAGCAGTGCGGCTCCAGTGTGTCCTGCCCTCTCTGCTGTGCAGCGAGACGCGGGGTGGATGGCGTGCAGGAACACGAGCTGCTGGGCCTCCTCCTGCACCCACCAGGAGTGGGGTTAGGGGAGAGAGAGCCAGTTAGCCAGGGACCTCCCTGCCCCCACA
>NW_027053288.1:0-41000 GCF_011386835.1 Chrysemys picta bellii
AGCCAGACACCTACATCTGCACTTCACTCCTCGTCCCCAGCCAGCTCCAAACTGAAACTCTCCAGCCCCTTCTCCCTGGCCTTTGTGTCTTTCCCGGGCCAGGAGGTCACCTGATCTCTTTGTTCTCCAACACCTTTAGCTATCCCCTTGCAGGGGGGAAGGGCCCGGCCATTAGTTGCCAGGAGACAGAGTGTTGGCCATTTATGCACACTGGCCTTTATCCCCCCACCTAGAGACTTAAGAAATGCATAGGGGAAGCTGAGGCACCCCTACAGTATTCAGAGGAAACATTAAGAACAGTCCCACTTCCTCACAGTGAGGGAGTTGGAGAGTCTGTGGGAAGCCCCCTCTCTTGTGAAATCAACCACCCCCAGACAGTGCGAGCCGCTCCAGATCGGGGGAAGAGTCCAGCAGTGAATTTGGAGCCAGATCCTGGTTTGGATCTGAATCCACCGGTGCTGCGGAGCGTTCAGATGTGGGGAGCTAGCTCCCGCCCGTGCCAGATCACAAAGTGCCACTTCAGCCAGCCGCCTGCCAGGCTCTGGCAGCACCCTGTGTGGAGCTGCAGCTGGGCCCTCCAGAGCCGAGCTGCTGCTCCTCCTCTCTGCTGGCCAGCCCGCCGCAACTCCTCAGCACCTGCCCGCTCAGCCCCACCTCAGTGCTCCTGCCTCCCCAATCTCCTCCCTGGCGCTGCACCTTGCCCCCTGCACCTGGCATGTCAATACCCAGAGGGCCGGGAGCCAAGCGTCCCGGGAGCCATCTGTAAGGTGCTGATTCCCTCCTGTGCTGGGCTCCAGCTAATCCACAAGCCAGGAACTGGCCTTGTGTCTCCCAGAGCAGGTATATCAGTCTCACAGCAGCAGCTCAGTCTGTTCAACATCACTCCAGGGCCAGGAACTCGCTCCTGCCTGACATAGGCAACAGGCTGAGCCTGCTCCAGCCCTGTTCCTAGTCCTACTCCAGCCCTGGTCTCGCTCCGGCCTTGCTCCACCCATGCCCTGCCCCGCCCCCTGAGTCCAGCTCCAACCACTAGGCCTGACCACCTCCATCACCTTTGCTGACACCATCACTTCCATAGGAAATGGCACTGAGGTTGCCGGGGGAACAGGCATTCTCAGGGTGCCAGGAGCCATTGTTCTATTTACCAGGACAGTCCGATGCCAGGACAGTGCCCCTGAGCACTGGAGAGGACTAGGGCTGCATTAGGACACCGGAAGTGCAGCTGCTGGAGAGTCAGCAGAACCGCCCGGAGACAGCCACGCTTGCCTCCCAGCCCGGGAAGCCCAGAGACCCAGAGCGTAGACGTCTCTCAGAGCATCTCTGCCAGCAGGAGACATTGGGTGAGGAATAGAGCCGTCCCTCCTTGGGGCAGGAGCCATTCAGGAGACCCAGCGTGGGGGGAATCGGGCTGTGTGTGTACAACGTCTAGCACTGCAGGGCCGTGATCTGGGACTGAGCCCTCTGGGCACTGCCGAAATACAAAGGAGAACAGCCGGGCTGGAGGATTTTCAGGCTCCGTGTGAGGAGGGCTGGTTGGGTTGAGCCAGCAGTGAGTCCCCAGTAACACAGAGCTGCGCTAGTGATGGAAGATCTATTTTGTCTTCCCTACTTAGCACAGTTCACAACTTAGCACTGACCAGCTGCAAGGATCCTGGCGGGCCCTGGTATGGTTGTAGCAGCAGACTCAATGTTTGGGAAAAGCGAGATATGTGCAATAGGCAATGTAGTTCCATCTGGGCACCAGCCAGCTCCTGTGCCCCAGAGAGCTCTCACAGCTCACACTGAACCAGGGGCAAAGGGGGCAGGAGGTTGGAAGAGAAGGTGCCAGCCTGGGACCCAGGAGACCCATAGTCAATTCCCAGCTCTGCCACAGATGCTCTGTGTGGCCTCGGGCAAATCCCTTATCCCCTCTGTGCTGCAGTTCCCTGTCTGTTCAGTGGAGGTAGCAGCCAGGCCCTGCCCTGCAGGGGGAGGTTAGAATAAATGCAATCGAGGTTGGACAGTGCTCTGATACCACGGGGATGAGGGCCAGGATGGTGCCTAAGACAGACCAAAAGCAAGGGGGAGCTACAGAACTGGTGGTGAGAGGGGTTTGGCCTTTGACTGTCTGCTCTGGGTGCCTGGGCTGTCAGACCCCAGCCAGCCACTGGCATTGCCAGACCTCCCTGATCTATGGTGCTGCTGCTCTCCCTGCTTCTAGGAGTCACTGCCTCCCCCTGAGCCGAGACTCCCGCAGCAATCATCTCCTGGGTCTGCCATGGCACTGAGCGGCTAGCAAGGCCTGAGACTCAGTTGGGCGGGGGCGGGGGGGTGCTATGAAAGCAGTTTCTGTGTTGTTGCCGCGGTGGGAGGGGAAGCAGAGATGGGGCCATTTTACATCCTACGGCCAAGGCGCCCAGCAGCTTGGGCAAGCACAAAGAGCCGCCCGCGTGGGCTGGGAGCTGGGGGAGGGGAGCGTTCGGGAACCCCTGTTCTGCGCTGTCACAAGGAGGAGGAACCGGGATGGAACTGATTCTCCCACTCGGGGATCTGGAGACCTCCCCCCCGCCCCCGGCTCCAGCTGTATGGACGCGGGGAGGGGCTCTGGCCTGGGGTCCGCAGAAGCTGGGACTAGATGACCTGAGCGGTCCCTTCCGGCCTAAAGTCTGTGACTGTGGGGAGCGGAAGGTCCCTCCCATGACCCCGGTGGGGAAGGAGAGGCTCTAAAGCCCTGGCGAGGCCAGAACTAGTCTGGGCTGGGGCAGCCCATGGCTGGGCAGTCACACATTGACTGGCTTGTGACTCGCCTGCCCATTGTGACACGCCTCCTGCTGGCTGGCACAGCCTCATCCCCTCACTGCCAGGCTTGGCTCTGGCAGAGCGAGAGCTGGCACGTGCCGCTGGGAAAGCTGAACCAGCCATTTCAGCTCCGCCACCGGCAGCAGAAAGTGGGTGGCCCATATACACGCCAGCTTCTGCCCACTCCTGACTCCAGGTAGGAGAATCTTCTATTGCCTGCCTCTGCTTTTCCATTGCATCGCCAGCCACACCGAGGTTGCATGAGAAGGTACCAGCCTCCCTGCCGCTCTCCTGCCTTCTGCTCCTGCCCCTTCACGGGTGTGTCTGAGCAACTCCTGCTGCTCACGAGCCCGCCCCACCTCCCCCACCCCGCTGGCCTCGCCCACCTGCGAACTGCCACGGCCCCAATATTCCTTGGGGAAGGGATCAGGGTCATTTCATTGGGCAGGAAGAATCCTGAGTGGTTGGATCCAGCCTGTCTGCTGTGCAGCTTGTGAACCAGGAGAAGGAGAGGTGGGAGTGACCCAGAGGAGGCCGTTTGGCCTGTGGGATGGGCTGCTGGCCTGGGAGTTCAGACACCTGGGTTCTAATCCTGGGTGACTTTGAGCACATCCCTTCCCTTGTTTCCCTGCTGGCTGCCTTGGCTAGTTAGAGTCTGAGCCCTCCAGCCCAGCGATTGTCTGCAGCACCTGGTGCAACAGGGCCCTGAGCTCAGCTGGCATCTGTAGGTGCTGGTGGGACAGAAATAACTGGGCTGGCCCTGATGCTGAACGGGGCAATCGTCACTCACAAGCAATGCCTTGTCCTGGCTTCTTGTAGGATGGCTGAGGAGGGCCGCCCAGAGCCCAGGCGTGCCTGGGAGGAGACAAAACCTCCCCCAGGGAAGAGTCGGCAGAGGAGGGAATGGCAGCAGCAGCAGTGTGCGCGCCATCCCGGTGAGTGGGCGCCTTCTGGGTGGGCGGAGGGGGCTGCAAAAATGGCTGGGGCCATGGCCCTGCATTGTGGTGGGACTTGGCCCCTGTGGGGGTTGGGGGGGCAAGACTAGGGTGTCATTGTGGGGAGAAGACTCCATAGACCTTGTACTGCTCTGGGTTGCCACGAGATGGAGAGACAGGAAAACCCAGGCAGGGGGGAATGGCCCCTCCTGCTGGCAGCAGCTGCAGCCACTAAAGCTGATCGGGGCATAGCGGCAGAAGCATCAGGTGGAGACTGACTGAATCGCCCACCCCGATCTGTCACGCTGCTGGGTCGGAGGATGTTTTCCACCAGTCGAAGGGGATGCTTGGTGCACGGTGGGTTGTTAAAGCCTAGGATTGCAGGGCGCCGGCCAGAGCGTAAGATGCTCCCTGATGTTGCAGCCCCATCTGTTGGCTCCTTTGTCGCATGTCGCAGCACAGGGCATTTGGGGGGAGTGTTGACGATGGGAGCCCAGTGCCTCTGGCTGATTGTTGGTGGCAGGAGAGGCAGTCAGAACAAGCAGAACGGGCAGGCCCTGGGTCCCCATATCCCATGCAGACTGGGCAGCAGTTCTCTCTCCTGCTGCAAGGACCAGACCGATTCACTCCCAGTCCCTCCGCCCCCTCCAGCAATGGGCCGGAGAGTGGGGACACCCCTCATGGCCTGACATCGTCCCTCCTTCCAGGTGTGGCGCTCCCCAAATCCCCAGACTGAGCCTGCATGCTGGGCGGGGAAGTGGGGTGGCCGCTGGGAACCAGGGCTCCGACTGGGTCTTTGCTGGGCTGGGCAGCAAAGAGGTGGGGAAGCCAGGGATCGCTGTGCCAGACCCTGCTCCCCTGCTGGGGCGGGAGTGGGGGCAAGGGTTTTCTCTAAGATCTCTGTCACCCAGACTGCAGCTTGGCAGACCCAGGTATTACCACTGCTCTGTCTTTGATCAGATTCACCATGGCCATGTAGCACCGCCTGCTTTAAGGGGCACAACTGGAAGGAGAGAGAGGCCCTGGAATGCATAGACTCCTTTCTGAAGGGCAATGACCAGGTACCAAGAGCCCTCCTCTGACCTGTCAGCTAGTGCCCTGTCCACATGCACATCTGCCCTTCTCCAGATGATGCATGGATTCTAAGGCCAGACGGAACCACTGTGACCTCCTGTATAACACAGGCCAGGGACCTGCCCCCAAATAATTCCTGTTTAAACTACAGCATTTTAAAAAGTCCCGTCTTGAGTTACAGTCCCTAGTGTGACGGGTTGCCCCCCTTTGAGGTGCCACCTGCTGTACCGGGCTACCACCGAGCCCACCTGTTCTGCCAGCCTGGGCCCCCTTTACCTCGTCTTGCTGGGCTAGGCTCACAAGCCTCTTCCAGCCATACACTCAGGCAGGGCCACGCCCAGCTGCAGAAAGACACAGACACTGAGATCAGCTCTGGGAAGACTCAGGTGAAAGGGCTTGTCCCAGTACTCTGGTGCCCACCTCCTTTGGAGTACAGACCCAAAGGTTTTATGAAATTCGCCCCCTCCCTCCATGTGGAGAGAGGTATGCACAACTCTTTGCCCCTCCCCCCAGTTGCTAATTGCACAAACTGGGTTATGGTATAAACAAGCAATAAGATTATTAACTACAAGAGGTAGCTTGTAAGTGGTTATAAGAGATAGCAAACGGTACAAAGCAGATTGCATTAGTAAATAAACACAACACGCAAACTAAGCTTTCCACACTGGATAGATAGGCTCTACATGAGCAAATTCTCACCCTGAGTGATAAACAGGTGGGCAGATTCTTAAGGGACAAGCTGCCTTGGCTTTGCAGCTTGGATTTCCCAGGTTTTCTTACACAGGCTAGGAATCTCTCTCCAGCCTGGCACCATCACTTCTCATAGTTCAATCTTTGTCCCTCAGGTGTTTCCATGTGTCTTATTGCAGGGAGCGTGAGGTCCCCCCCCGATGTCATTGTTCCCCTTTTATCTCCTCTTCCCACCCGCTGGAAAACTCTTTTGCTGTGACCTGGGTCCAACGGTTCCCATTGTGTAGCGTTCTCTCGGAGAGGTTTCTATTGTGGACAGTTCCTGGGCTAACCCTGCTGCTTATGTGCATTTCCTCAATAAGCCATTGTTTGGCGTTTTTACTGTTGTACCTGAAAGGCTGTTTTGAACCTCACAACGTGTTTCAGGAACACAGACATAGCTGAACTTCATAATTTCACATACAACGATAGCACATACAATCCAATGAGACATTAATGTCTAGCAGATAAAGACTTTTAGAATGATACCTTACAATACGTACTTTGTACAAAACATGTCCTAATGACATGACAGTGGCGAATATTGGGGTGTCAGGGTGTCCCACCCAGCTGTTCCTCCCACTCTGTCAAGCCCCCAGTAACACTGTCTGGTTGCCTAGCCCCCATGTTGCAGTTCCTCTTTGGACACCTACCCCGTGAGATCTGCTCCCTCTCTAGTCCGGTTTCACACAGAGCTGCCCTGCCCTCCCCAGATAGTCACTCCTGTTACCAGATGAATGGCCTTCTGCCACTCGGCATATCAAAGCCTGAGCAGCACTGGGGGGAAGCTTTCTAACATCTATCCCACTGGCAGCTCCTTTCCACGCTAACCTTCCTGTTTGTGTCTCATCTCTGCGGGGCGTAGGACGAGGCCCAGAAAATGAATTTTTTGAATTCCATCCTGAACCTCGTCATAGACATCGTGGCATGGAGCCCAGAAATAAATATGGACCGCAAAGCCCTGCTAGTGGAGAAGATAACGGTGAGTAAAACACACACTGGGGCTGTGTTACCTGGCGGGTTTAGTGATTGGCCTGGAGATCTCTGCAGATTTGTCTAACTTGAGCTACCAATCATTGGATCGTGTTAGACGTTTGTCTGTTAGACTGAAGAGCCCATTATCAAATATTTGCTCCCCGTGTAGGTACTTACAGACTGTCATCAAGTCACCCTGTAACCTTCCCTTCGTTCAGCTGAACTAATTGAGCTCCTTGAGTCTCTCACTGTCAGGCATGTTTCCCAATCCTCCAATCACTCTTGTGGCTCTTCTCTGACCCCTCTCCAATTTATCAACATTCTCCTTGAATTGTGGGCACCGGACCTGGACACAGGATCCCAGCAGCGGTCGCACCAGTGCCAAATACAGAGGGAAAATAACCTCTCTAACAACTGGAGTTTGCCCTGTTTCTACATCCCAGGATGGCATTAGCCCTTTTGGCCCCAGCGTCACACTGGGCGCTCATGGGCAGCTGATTACCCTGACTGCCAAGTCTTTTCCAGAGTCACCGCTTCCCAGGTTAGAGCCCCCCATGCTGTGAGTGTGGCCTGCATTCTTTGTTCCTAAACATAGAACTGTATGGAAATGTAGATTGTTCCCTTGCACCCAGCTTCCCAAGTCACCGGGTCGCTCTGTATACGCCAGTCTCCCTGCCCAGAGCCCCAACACTCTGCAGTCAGTGCCCACTAGGGAACTAGCAACAAATCTGCTCCATAGATTTGGCAAGTCTTTGCTCTCCAGCACTGCAGAAAGCTTTCCAGAGCTCACCTCCCTTCCCTGAACGTGGGACAGCGTGGGCTGGTGGGTGGTCCAGTGGGCTGGGGCTCAGCACACCTGGGTTCTACTCCCAGTTCTGCAGTAAGACTTTGGGCAAGTCACTTCCCCCTCTGTGCCTCAGTTTCCCTTCCATGCCTTGTCTCTTCTAGTTAGCTCGTGAGTTCTCTGGGGCAGGGACTGGCTCTCACTGTGTGTGTGCAGCACCGGGCACAAGGGGGCCTGATCTCAGGTGGTGTCCCTGGGTGCTAATGCTGATGGAGCCTTTCAGTGCACTGGCGCGTGACACTGGGGCACTGACCACAGGCCCTGCACTGCGCTCCCCGGCTGGAGCCCTGCACACCATCAAGTCCACAGTAGGACGACCTGGCTGCCGAGCCCACATGTTACAGGCCCTGCGCTTTGCTCCCCAGTCGGAGCCTTGAAGGAGCTTGGAGCCTGGCTGGCATTTCCCCACATTGTCTCCCCAGGAGCTGCTTCAGCACGAGTCCGTCGACTCCCTGACCGACATGGTGCGTCAGCAAGCGATGCTCACCATCATGGAGATGAGGTACCCAGCCTGCCCGGCCCAGCCAGTGCTGTGTGCAGCCAGACACGCCAGCCTCTTGGCATGGCCAGTTCTCCAGGGCATTCCCCCCTCTGCTCCTCCCCCATCTTCTGATTCCGCCGGGCACGTGGCAGCAGGTGATGGTGCTGGTGCATGTGGGCTGGCACCAGTGGGTAGGTGGTGGAGGATTCTTCGGTGCCTGGCGACCTCTCCACGTGGCCTTAGGAAGATGTGGGGGAGGGAGGGAGGGGGTTAGGACTGGTCCCCTCTGGGACCCCGCAGGAGATGGCTCTGGGGGGAGGGGCAGTTGGGTGCTGCTGGAGGGGAGTGACCGGAGTCACTGCCAGCTGTGCCAGCTGCGTCACACCGGCAGCTCAGCGACCCCCTGTGGCTGAGAAGTTGGGCAGGCCGAGCCCTGGCCCGTGGCACTGCCTGTGCCATGGGGGGCTCTCTCTCAGCGCCGCTGGTGCCCTGCTCTGAGCTTCCCAGAAGCCTGCCCATCAGGCGTCCGGAGGTGGCAGATGCTGCGGGCTGGAGCTGGGCTCTCGCTGGTGGCTCAATAGGTTCCCCAGGAATGGGAGGGGGAGGCAGGGCAGGCGCTGGAGCGGCTCTCCCCACTGGGCACTGGCTTCCTGACAGCGGGGCAGGCGACGGCATTGGCCACGATCCTGTCTCTGCTGGGGCGGAGGGGGGTGATTTGCGTCAGCAGTGGGCGTAGCTGCCACCTGCCACGAGGGGCGTGGCTCTGTCCTGCAGGGGGCAAGTAGTCACCTGGCACCTCATTGCATGTGCTGGGGCCATGCTCTGGCAGTGGGGGTGAAGGGGTTAATGCTGTCTGGGCTGTCTCCACCTTCCTCCCCCCCTGCACACAGCTGGGTGCCCTGTCCAGCAGGCTGAGAGCCCTGGGCAAGGGGCAGGGCTTGGATCCCTGCCTGGATTCTGCCCTGCTGCGGGCTGATGCAGCATCTCTCTGCTGGCCCGGACTGTGCAGCCGCAGTGCAGACAGCTGTGGTGGAAGAGTCTCTTTGCCCCCAGCGGGACAGGACTGGCAGGCTCCTTTGCACTGTGGCCACTTGGTTCAGAGGCACTTTGGTGCCAGCAGGCTCTAGTCTCCCGTCCGTGCCGTTTGCGGGATGTCATTTCTCGGCGAAGCGCAGTGCTCTCTGCCCCAGCTGGTGAGTCCTGGTGGGGTCACAGCAGACAGCTGCAGACTGCACTAAGTCCCTGCCTGTTGGTATGAGAGAAGGCAGCACCAGCTCCCTCCACCGCCCCCTGACCTGTTCTCGTCTGCCACCCACCAGTTGGAGCCCCCTCAGGTGTTTCCATGTCCTGGGAGCCTGACGCCAACATTAGCGCGTCAGTCCCGCCTCAGCCCTCCAATCCGCACGTGTTTCTTCTCTTAGCAGAGTGAAGCCACCGCTGCAGGACCTGGAACGATCCAGCCTGCTCACAGCCTGCTTCTCCAGCGTCTTCTCCCTGCCTCCAGCAGAGACCATGCAGGGCGAGGAGGCTGCTCTCTACACCAAGGTAAGCCCCAAACCGGCCACGCAGAGCCACCCGAAACCAAGTGGGAATCCTGCCGGTCGCTCGTGTACCTGTCCCCCGGGTAACCTGGCACTGGCACATGAGTATAATAATCACAGCTCCTCGGCAGGACTTCAGCTCAGGACCTGCAGCACCAAAGCACAGGCCCCACCACTGCAGATAAAGGAGTAACTCCCTCATAGGGTAGCAGTAGTAGGCATTTCTCCTTCACATGCACCGACAATTAGTGGGGAACAGACACTCCCTTCACAAGCACATTCATCCCCAGTGCGTGGCGGGGGGCACAGGCCTGTGATTGGCTGCTTCAGACGCACACAGGCCAGAGGAACCGAAGCTTGGCTGGAAATCTCCCCTCCAAATGTGCAGTCCTTTCTGACTCTTCCAGTGGGTTAGACTCCATGCAGTGGCCTTTCTGGGGACAGCAAAGGCAGGTGGTGTCCTGTTGCCAGGAGTTTGCAGTAGGTCCCCTGTGGGTACAAGTGAGTGGGTGAGCTGGAATACCAGGTGCTGCCGTGGCCTGGGGGGTGTCACATGCCAGGGCCTTGGTTCATCTCCTGGCTGGGTAACGCCACTTGCTCTGGTGTCTCCTCTGCTCTGCACACAGACTCTGAGAGCCATGGATCAGATGCTGAAGGCCTTGGCGTGTGAGAATCAGGAGCCCAGACTTCTGGTGGTGGAGAAGATCTTGGAGGTCTGGAGGCGTGGGGGCAGGAAGGGGACTAGTCCTGTAGCTGGGGTGGGGCTCAGGGACCAAGACTCCATTTAATCACAAGCATGGGACACTCCCCCTCCTCTTCCCCTCCCCCCCTGGTGCCTTTGGCTCCTCAAAGTACGTTCTATACAAAGGTTCTTGGGCTGGAGGGCCAAGTGCCCCCGCTATATCTGAAAAACGTCTGCACGGGGTGGGGGTGGAGGAGTGCAGGATCTGTCGTGTTTTCCACTGAGCCCCCATCTGACCCTGGCATTCATTTGTGTTCACCATGGGCCCCACCAACCTGGCCAGAGCCCAGAGCGAGATTCCCCCAACGTTCTAGTTCTGGGGCCACAGGAAGTAGATTCTGTGGGTGGTTTGTGCTCCAAAAAGAGGGAAATGTCCTTGACAGAGATTCGGTCTCCTCGATTCCAGAGCCTGGGAAGAGGGAACACAGAAGTGCAGGGCTGGAAGGGATCTCAAGAGGTCATCTACTCCACCCCCTGCACTGAGGCAGGGCCAAGCATTCCTAGACCGTCCCTGATGAGTGTTTGTCCAGCCTGTTTTTTAAAACCTCCGTGATGGGGAGTCCACCACTTCCCTAGGTCACCTGTTCCAGTGCTTAGCCACCCTTAGACTTTTTCCTAATATTTAACCTAAATCTCCCTTGCTGCAGATTAAGCCCATTACTTCTTGTCCTACCTTCAGGGGACATGGAGAATAATTTGTCACCATCCTCTGTATAACAGCCCTTAACGTATTTGAAGACTGTTACCAGGTGCCCCCTCCGTCTTCTCAAGACGAAAATGCCCAGTTTGTTCAACCTTTCTTCACAGGTCAGGTTTTCTAAACCGCTGAGCACTTTTGTCGCTGTCCTCTGGACTGGCCCCAGTTTGTTCACATCTTTCTTAAAGCGTGGTGCCCAGAACTGGACACAGTGCTACAAGCTAATACACCTCAGAATGACATTTCCCTTTTTCACAACAGCATCACACTGTTGATTCCTATTCAGTGTGAGACCCATGATAACCCCCAGATCCTTTTCTGCAGTACTGCCACCTAGCCGGTTATCCCTCACTTTGTTTTTATGCATTTGATTTTTCCTTCCTAAGTGCGTTACGTCACATTTGTTTTGACTGAATTTCATCTTGTTGACTTGAGACCAACTCTCCAATTTAGCAAGCTCATTTTGAATTCTAATCTGTCCTCCAAAGTGCTTGCAACCCTTCCCAGTTTGGTGTCATCTGCAAACTTTACAAGCATACTCTCCTCTCCGTTAACCAAGTTCTTAATGAAAATATTGACTAGTACTGGACCCAGGCACACCCCTGGGGAACCCCACTTGAGACACCCTTCCACTTTGCCAGCGAGTCAGTGATAACTCCTCTTTGAGTATGGTCTTTCCATCAGTTGTGCACCCACTTTATAGTAATCTCATCTGGATCATACTGGCTTAGTTGGCTTCTGAGAATGTCTTGTGGAACTGTGTCAAAAGCCTTACTAAACTTCATATACATCATCATATACTGCCTCCTTCCATCCACTAGGCAAGTAACCCTGTCAAAGAAGGAAATTAGCTTTGTTTGGCATGGTTTGTTCTGGACAAATCCATGGTGCTCTTCCTTATCACCCTATTATCTCCTCTAGGTTCTTACAAACTGTTTAATAAGTTGTTCAGTATCTTTCTGGGTACCAAAGTTAGGCTGACAGGTCTATAATTCCTTGAGGCCTCCTCGTTCCCCTTTTTGAAGATAGGTTCTGTGTCTGCCCTTCTCCAGTCCTCTGGGACCTCAGCCCTCCTAACGGTTCAGAGATTGCTTTGCCTAGCTCCATCTAGGGTGAATATCATGTGGCTCTGCCAGCTTGAATTCATCTAACTGTCCTAAATTGTCTTTTACCTGTTCTCTCCCGAGTCTGGCCTGTATTCCTTCCCCCTCGTTGTTAATATTGTGTTAAGCATCTAGTTGCCATTAACCTTTTTAGTGAAAACTGAAGCAAAAAAGGCATTAAACACCTTGGCTTTGTCTGTGTCATCCATTATTTGCTCTCCTTCCCTGCTGAGTAGTGGCCCCTCACTTTCCTTTGTCTTTCTCTTGCTCCGAATGCATTTATAGAGCTGCTTCTGATTGTCTTTTATGTCCCTTGCCAGTTAGAACTCATTTTTGCCTTCAGCTTTCTGATCTTCTCCCTATGTGCTTGTGCTATTTTTTGGTACTTCTCCTCAGCAATTTGTCCCAATTTGTTTCTCTCAGGCCCTGCTCCCCTGGACCGCATCCAAGGAGGTGCATGGGCGGCTGAGGGCAGTGGAAAGGATCACCTTCCTAATGAAATTAATGGCTTGTCAACCTGAATGCAAGGTGAGCAGCCTGTGACCCTGGCCGCCTCCTAACTGCACTGAGCAGCCTCGCGGTGCAGCGCTCCCTGGCAGGGAAAACCCGGGCCTAGAATAGTGACTCAGCAAGATCCTCGGTAGGAGTCCAATCTACCGAGCACTGATGTCGATGGGTCTGTCCTCTGACTCCAGTGGGCTTTGGGTCGAGCCCCATAATTCTGTCTCCAAGGACTCTCCCCGCTGTTCCCCTAGCACCAAAGTCTGCTCCACAGGGTCAGTGCATTTACACAGGATGGCCCTGAGAGCAGCCTCTGAACCCAGGTGTCTGTTCACCCCCTTTGTCAGTTGCCTGTGGGATGCTTTGGCATCAGCTCCTGCCAGGCTGCCAGAAGAACGCCCCCTGCTCTGGGTGCTCAGGGCCATTTAGCTGCTCCAGCTGCTCCATCCCCCCTGTGTCAAGGCCTCCCCTTCGGCAGCTGGAGGGGGGCGTTTGGATGATGTGCCCCCAGAGGCTGAACAGAAGGAGGGAGGTGGGAGGGGACACACCGAAAGGGATGGGAGGGACCAAAGGAGCCAGAGCACTGGGGAGTGGGTGTGGGGAGGCTGTGCAGACCCCTGGAGAAGAGGGCAAGGGGTTTGGTGCGAGGTGGGGAAGAGCAGGGAGCCAGCGCAGGTGCTGCAGGAGGGGCAAGGGAAGGTCTGGCAGGAGGGGGAGATGAGAGGACAAGGCTGCAGTAGAGAGCCGGTGGGAGAGAGCCGGCAGGCTGGGGATGGCGCAGGAAGGGAGGACTCTGGGGAACTCCAGGATGGAGTGAGAGAGGCGGGATGCAGAGCAGAGGAGTCCAAGGTGACCCCAAGCTCCTGGGCCTGAGGTCAATGGAGGGTGGGGGGTGGGAGAAGGGGCTGGGATTAGGCGCTTGCCCTTGAGATGGAGACTGGACGTTAGTTCATTCGTTACCCGGGTCCCCACTCGGGAGCAAGGTTTGCTGACTTTGCTGACCAGATTTCCCCGTCCCTGCTGAGCTTTCCTCAGCCCCTGGTGATGGGCCCCACGGCTCCTCCTGCTCTCCTTGTCCCCAGTCTCTCTGCACTGGGCTCTGCCTCCCCCAGTTCTAACCCATTGCTAGGGCAATGCCAGGGGGACACGCTGCGCTAGGCCTGCAGGGGCGAGTGACTCCCTTTGCGCCCTCTCTCCATCAGGAAGCGGAGGAGTTCAGAGTCCTGGGCCAGCTGGTGGCGTGTGTCACTCTGTGCCATCCGGAGCAGGAGATCTGCCGATCGTCTATGGAGGCATTTTACCACCTCTACTCCTTCATGCTGCAGCTAAAATGTAAGAGCCATGGAGACCCTTGTCCTTCCTAAATACACTAACATGGGGTTTCCAAACATGGAAAACATATTTCTTGAACACTTCTGCCTTTTCTGCAACCTTTTAAAGAGTCTCCATCTAGTAATGAGCCTACACCACTGCTAAGATTTCTTTTGTTCCTAAATCACTTTTTTAAAAAAACCTCCTTATTATCCTTAGTCCTGCAAGCCATGGTGTTTCCCCTGATGTCTTTAGCTTCCCCTATCTATATGCTACTCTTCATAACTCACATAAGAATGGACATACTGACTCAGACCAATGGTTCATCTAGCCCAGTATTGTGTCTTCTGATAGTGGCCAGTACCTCATGCTTCAGAGGGAATGAACTGAACAGGGAAATTTTGAGTGATCCATCCCCTGACATCTAGTCCCAGCTTCTGGTAGTCAGAGGTTTAGGGACATGCAGAGTATGGGTTTGCATGCCCTGATTATCTTGAACCCAATTATACTTTTAGCCTTCACAACATCCCACGGCAACAATTTCCACAGGTTGCCTGTGCATTGTGTGCAGAGATACCTTCTTCTGTTCGTTTTTAACTTGCTGCCTATTCATTTCATAAAGTGACCCGTAGTTCTCGTGTTATGTGCAGGGGTAAATAACACTTTCCTATTCACTTTCTTCACACCAGTCATGATTTTATAGACCTCTATCATATCCCCCGTTAGTCATCTCTTATCTAAACTAAATGGTCCCAGGTCTATACTACAGACCTATATTGTTATAACGACATTGCTCAGGGGTGTGAAAAATCCACACCCCTGTCGCAGGAGCACCTCTCCCACTGACCTAGCTAGCGCCTCTCCGGGAGGTGGATTAAGAGCTTGTTGGCATAGGAACATCTTCACTTAAATGCTACAGCGCCAGTGCAGCTACGGCGTGTGCTGTACCCAACCAAAAGAGTGAGAACTCTGTTATTCTCCGACAGGCGATACAGTGTTTGAAGTGTAGACTTGCCCCCAGTCTTTTTCATCCTTCCTCATATGGAAGCTGTTCCATCCCCCTAATCATTTTTGTCGCCCTTCTCTGCACCTTTTACAGTTCTGGTATATCTGTTTTGAGATGGGGCGACCAGAACTGCACGCAGTATTCAAGGTGTGGGCGCACCATGGATTTATATAGAGACATTATGATATTTTTCTGTTTTATTATCTATCCCTTTCCTAATGGTTCCCAACATTCTGTTTGCTTTTTTAACTGCCACTGCACGTTGAGTGGATGTTTTCAGAGAACTATTTACGATGACTCCAAAATCTCTTTCTGCATCCGAAGAAGTGGGCTGTAGTCCACAAAAGCTTATGCTCTAATAAATTTGTTAGTCTCTAAGGTGCCACAAGTACTCCTGTTCTTCTTTTTACGGATACAGACTAACACGGCTGCTACTCTGAAACCTTTCTTGAGTGGTAATTTAAACCCCATAATTTTGTATATATAGTTGGGATTATGATTTCCAATGTGCATTACTTTGCATTTATCAACATTGAATTTCATCTGCCATTTTGTTGTCCAGTCCCCCAGTTTTGTGACATCCCTTTGTAGCTCTTTGCAGTCTGCTTTGGATTTAACGATCTTGAGTCATTTTGTATCATCTGCAAATTTTGCCACCTCACTGGTTACCCCTTTTTCTGGATCATTTATGACTATGTTGAACTACACTGGTCTCAACACAGATCCTTGGGGGGGACCCTGCTGTTTACCTCTCAGCACTGTGAAAACTGACCATTTATTCCTGTCCTTTGCTTCCTATCTTTTAACCACTGACCCATGAGAGAACCTTCCCTCTTATCCCATGACATCTTCCTTTGGTTAAGAGCCTTTGGTGAGGGACCCTGTCAAAGGAGTCCAAGGACACTATATCTACTGGATCACCCTTCTCCACATTCTTTTTGACCCCTTCAAAGAATTCTAGTAGATTGGTGAAGCATGATTTCCTTTTACAAAAGCCATGTTGACTCTGCCCCAACAAATTGTGTTCACCGACGTGTCTGATAATTCTGTTCTTTCCTATAGTTTCAACAATTTGCCTGGTACTGAAGTCAGGCTTACCAGGGATCACATCTGGAGACTTTTTTAAAATTCACTGTCACATTAGCTATCTCATACAGAGGCCGATTTAAACGCTAGATTACATACCACAGGGCACATAAGTCTGTCTGGATGTCTCGTGAGAGCTGCAACCTTTGCACCAGGCAGGCAATTTACCATGTGGTTCTCCCAGCCATCACAAACCAAACTGCTTATATGTCTATTGATTGAATCCCCCATTATTATTACCAGGCTTTTCTTTGTAACTGGGGTTCCTACCTCAATTTGAGAGGACATCATGACTTCATCTGGAAGGTGGGTCCCAACTATGGGATCGTCTCCCTCTGCTCTAGCTCGATGTTCTCCTTCCCCGAAACTTTCACCCTCCTCAGCAGCACAGAGGCTGTCAGACTGGGGGTGGGACCACTCTACTGTGTCCCTAAAAGTCTCCTCTATGTACCTCGCTGCCTTCCTTGGCTCCACCAGTTCAGCCCCTCTGGCCTCCTGGTCTCCGAGGGCCAGTAGCTCCTTGGGCCAAATGCCCACATATGCTACCTGCCCATAGGGCTGGTAATCATACATGCTGCATTCAGTGCAATCAACTGGCGAGCCCCATGCTGCTGCTGCCCTTCTGCCTGGTTTATTTTTACTCTTCCAGGGGGGTTAGTTTGTTTAGTTTTGTTTCTGGGGAGGGGGTTATTGGCCTGAGTTTACAGTATGGTTGTTAGATGTACTTGTCTCTCACACACCCTCTCTAAACTTTCTTGCAAAACTCCCATTTGCTAACCGAACATCTGATTTATATTGCCTGCTGTCTGTTTCCCCTCCCTGGCTCAGCCTCAATGATGGTGGCTGTCAAGGCTGCTTCCCCACTCTGAACTTTAGGGTACAAATGTGGGGGCCTGCATGAAAACTTCTAAGCTTAACTACCAGCTTAGGTCTGGTCCGCTGCCACCATCCCAAAGCTAATTCCCTTCCCTGGATAGCCTTGAGAGACCTTCACCAATTCCCTGGTGAATACAGATCCAAACCCCTTGGATCTTAAAACAAGGAGAAATTAACCATTCCCCTCCTTCCTCCCACCAACTCCTGGTGGATCAAGATCCAAACCCCTTGGATCTTAAAACAAGGAAAAATCAATCAGGTTCTTAAAAAGAAATTAATTACCTTTTTAATTCAAGAAAAAAGGTAAAAATCATCTCCGTAAAATCAGTATGGAAAATAACTTTACAGGGTAATCAAACTTAAAGAGCTCAGAGGACCTCCCTCTAGCCTCAGGTTCAAAGCATAGCAATAAAGATAAACACTCTAGTAAAAGGTACATTTACAAGTTGAGAAAACAAAGTAAAACTAAGACGCCTTGCCTGGCTTTTTACTTACAAGTTTGAAATATGAGAGACTTGTTTAGAAAGATGGGGAGAACCTGGATTGATGTCTGGTCCCTCTCAGTCCCAAGAGCGAACGAACTCCCAAACAAAGAGCACAAACAAAAGCCTTCCCCCCGCCAAGATTTGAAAGTATCTTGTCCCCTTATTGGTCCTTTGGGTCAGATGCCAGCCAGGTTACCTGAGCTTCTTAACCCTTTACAGGGAAAAGGATTTTGGAGGCTCTGGCCAGGAGGGATTTTATAGTACTGTACACAGGTCAGCTGTTACACCCTTCCCTTTATAGCTATGACACTGGCGAACAGTGAAGAGCATCGGCAGCTCCTCAAGGACAAGCAAATCCTGTACGGCTCCTGGGACACCTTGTTCACCAACACCAGCGATATCACATGGGTAAGTACAGTCAGTGCTTCACGGGATTGTTGTGCGCAGAGTTATCAGGAGTCAGAAATTAGCACCCTAAGAGTCGGGGGAAGGGACAGACCCAGGCGTGTGACTGAGCCCATTCATCTGGGTCAGAGCCCTGCCTATGGCCCACTCTACCTCATAGAATCATAGACCTCAGGAGATCATCTAATCCAACGCCCTGCTCAAAGCAGGACCAACCCCAACTAAATCATCACAGCCAGGTCTTTGTCAAGCCGGGCCTTAAAAACCTCTAAGGATGGAGATTCCACCACCTCCCCAGATAACCCATTCCAGTGCTTCACCCACCCTCCTAGTGAAATCATTTTTCCTAATATCCAACCTAGACCTTCCCCACTGCAACTTGAGACCATTACTCCTTGTTCTCTCATCTGCCACCACTGAGAACAGCCTAGCTCCATCCTCTTTGGAACCCCCCACCCCCTGCAGGTAGTTGAAGGCTGCTGTCAAATCCCCCCTCACTCTTCTCTTCTGCAGACTAAATAAGCCTAGTTCCCTCAGTCTCTCCTCATAAGTCATGTGCCCCAGGCCCCTAATCATTTTCGTTGCCCTCTGCTGGACTCTCTCCGATTTGTCCACATCCTTTCTCTTGTGGGGGGCCCAAAACTGGATGCAATACTCCGGATGTGAACTCACCAGTGCCGAATAGAGGGGAATAATCACTTCCCTCAATCTGCTGGCAATGCTTCTACTAATGCAGCCCAATATGCCTCCCTACATGCCACATCCCAAGATGCACTGGGGCTCATCCAAACCTGATCCCAGCTCCTTGTCAGGCGTGGTGGGAGCTTCCCCAGAGATTAATGCAACAAAAGGCATCATTGCATCTGTGCACCAGTGCCAGCCCCTGCTGAGAACTAGAGAGTGTATCCGTGCTGTGCAGTATTGTGCCCCCGTGGACTGCCCGGCTGGCCTCTGCCATGCACGGCAGTTCCTGATTGCTGACTGGATACTGTGCTGCCCAGGTGCAGTAACCCAGCCCTGTCCCGGCAGAGTGGGGTTTGCCTGCACTCCTGGCTGGGCCAGTCCTGGCTGCTCGGCCACTGACTGGAACCGCGCTGGGCAGCAAAAATGGTTTCACTGGCGGGTTTGTTTCAGATGTTTGGGAAGTACTTCAACGGATCCGAGCGCATGGACTTCCTCTGCACTGCTATTGATAGCATGAAAGATACCAGCGTCCATGACTCGGTGGTGGCCAGGCACATGCTGCATGAGATCCTGATGGTCCCCGGCCCAAGGCTGGAGAGGGTAAGAGCTGCAGTGAGAACACCCTGCTGGGGGAGCCCATCCGTGGGAGACTCTAGGTGTTATTGGGGGGCAGGTCTCTGGCTTGTGCAATGTGGGGGGGAGGGGGGGTCAGTCTAGGTCAGGGGTCTCAAACACACGGCGCATGGGCCACATGCGGCCCACGAGGTAATTTTCTGCAGCCCGCGAGCCCCTCGCAGCCCCCGCTCCTGCCCTCCCGCAGCGTTTACCTAGAGCGGCTCTGGCCCGACGTGCACTGGGGCAGGGCAGACTCCCTGCCTGCCTGCCCTGCCCCCGCGCCGTGCCGGGAAGCGGCCGGAACATGGGGAAGAGGGGGCACATTGCTGTGTGTGTTGATGTTGCTTCAGGCACCGCCCCCAGCAGCTCCCATTGCCCGCGTTTCCCCATTCCCGGCCAATGGGAGATGCTGGGGGCGGTGCCTGAAGCAACAGCAATACATACATCCCGGAGCAGCGCGGGGGCGGGGCAGGGCAGGCCAGAGCCCGCCCCTCGAACTCCTCCTGCAGCCTAACGCCCTGCCCTGAGGCCCTTGCCGCATCCTGCACCCTGACCCCCTGCCACAGCCCTCCTGCACCCCAACCCACTGCCCTGAGCCCCCGCCGCACCCTGACCCCCTGCCCTGAGCCCCTGTCGCACCCCACACCCCTCCTGCACCCCAACCCCCTTCCCTGAGCCGCCTGACGAACCTTGCACTCCTCCTGCACCCCAATCCACTGCCCTGAGCCCCCTGCTGCACCCCTCTTGCACCCCAATCCCCTGCCCTGACTCCCTGCAGTACCCCTCACCCTTCCTGCACCCCACACCCCAATTCCCTGCCCTGAGCCCCTGCCACATCCCACACCCCTCCTGCCCCCCCTGGGGGCAGGGAGGGGGCGGAGTTGGGGTGGGGATTTCGGGGAAGGGGTTGGAATGGGGGCAGGGAAGGGGTGGGAAGAGGCGGGGCAGGGGTGGGGCCTCATGGAAGGGGTGGAGTGGGGGTGGGGCAGAGGGCGGCGGGGGGGAGGTGTCAGTAATGCGGCCCTCGGGCCAATGTACTAGTCCTCATGTGGCCCTTGTGGTCATTTGAGTTTGAGACCCCTGGTCTAGGTGATCACCATGGCCGCTTGTGGCCTTGCAGTCTATGAATCGATAGGCTGGGAACTGGTCCTGTGCTCTAGGTCTGGGGCTGGCAAAGAGGATCTGGGAGGGCAGATGGCTTTCAGGTGCAGCAGGTCCCTGGCACCCCAGATCAATAGCAGTGCGAGGAAGCCGAGGCCCCCATCTCCTCATTTCCCTTCCAGGTGTCGGAGGCTGTGATGAGCATTTACAAGAACCTGGACTCCATCAGCGAGCCGCTGTCCCGGAAGGAGCTGTTCAGGACCCTTCTCATGCTGGGCAACCAGTACAGCGAGGAGGTGGTCAGAACCCTGCTGGGCTGCTCGCTGTCATGTGACAGGTACGGGGCTGGGGCTGCCGTCGCTTGCGCTCCGGGTCCCCCGGACTGGTCCCGCTGCCAGGGACAGGGGAGTGCAGAACCTTCCAGAGATCTCCTTCTCCCTGCAGAGCTGCTGCTTCTCCTGGAGGGTTTTGCAGGCTGGCTTGCCCTGGAGACAGGCCAGCCTGCAAAACCCTGTATGGCATCCCTCAGCCTCCCCTGGGGCTGACACTCAGACCCGGTCCCCAGGCAGCCTGCACCAGCAGCAGTGGGAGGGCAACAAAGAGCTGGCTGGTGCAAGGAGTCCCAGCAGGGTGCCGGTGCCGGGGGGGGCGTGGTGCAGGAGGCTGGCGGGGCTCTGACCAAGTGCCGTTGGCTCTCTCCCTTTGCAGCGTTGCTGCGGAGATGTGGCGGATGCTGGCATCCCACTGCCAGAGCATAGAAAAGGTCCTAAAGGAGCTGCTCAACACGCTGCGGGAACAGCCGCTGCACCACCATCATGTCTCTCAGAGAGAGGCCCCCTTGGCTGTAAGTATCAGCCCCTGAAGCAAGGGAAGGAGCGCCGTGTGTCCCCATCACTGCCTGAGGGTGTCTCTCAGTCTCCCACTGGGTATAGTCATTGGGCCGAAGAGAGAGAGCGTGACTCTAGCCAGTGCTATAGTCGAGCCGGAACACGCCGAAACGCTCTCCTGGTGCTATTCAGCAGCACTCCTAGAACCACAGGGTGAGAAGGGATCGCAGGGTCAGCTCGTCCAGCCCCCTGCCACGAGGCAGGACTTGTTGTGTCTAACCCACCCCAGACAGATGGCTCCAGCCTCCTTCTGAAAACCTCCAGCGAAGGAGTTTCCACAAGCTCCCTAGGCGTCTGTCCCATCGTCCTACTCTTCTTACCGTTAGGAAGCTTTTCCTGAGGTTTAATCTACATCTGCTGTGCTGTAGTTTGACCCCATCGCCTCTTGTCCTGCCCTCTGTGGAAAGAGAGAACAACTTTTCTCCATCTTTTTTTTATGGCAGCCTTCCAAGTATCTGAAGACCGTTATCAAGTCCCCCCTTAATCTCCTCTTTTCCAAACTAAACATAGCCAGTTCCTTCAGCCTTTGCTTGTATGGCTTGTGTTCCGTCCCTCTGATCATCTTTGTTACTCGCCTCTGGATCCATTACAGTTTCTCCACATCCTTTCTAGACATTGGTGACCAAAACTGGACACTGTCCTCCAGCTGAGGCCTAACCAGTGCTGAGTAGAGCGGTACTATCGCCTCCCATAACTTGCATGCTATACCTCTGTTAATGCAACCTAAAATTGCATTTGCTTTTTTTGCAACAGCATCGCATTGCTGACTCATGCTGAGGTTGTGATCGACCACAGCTCCCAGATCCTTCTCAGAAGTGCCACGGCCAAGCTGGTTATCCCCCATTCTGTATCTGTGCATTTGATTTTTCTTCTCTAAATGTAGCACCTCACATTTGTCTTTGGTGAATTTCATTTTGTTGTCTATAGCCCGGTCCTCCAATTTACCATGATCCCTCGTAATTTTAGCTCTTTCCTCTAAAGTATTGGTGACTCCTCCTAGCTTTGTGTCATCTGCAAACTTGACCAGTTTGCTCTCTCTATCTACATCCAGGTCATTAATAAAGATGTGAAACAACACCAGACAACAATATTGTAATCGAGCCAGAACGCACATAGTAGGCAAGCTAAATGACATGATTCACATCTCCGGCACAACTGTCTGTTACAGCCAGCAGTCCTCTGATGCAGTGAAAAGAGCATTAGGAAATTCTTCTCTTCCTAACTACTTCTTTGAGAAGGCTAAAGGTGCTGACGAAGACAGTAGCAGCCGTGCTTCGACTGCAGACCCAAACACAAAAACAGAGCTCTTCCTGTAATGGAGTTCACTGAGGTGGCTATTGCAGTGAGAACGAACTGTGAAGATTACCCTTCAACAGCCAAAGACCAGCTGGCATGAATTCTGGTTAGTGGATGCTGAAGAAGAGGGATTATCCTTGGTTGTCCTGCCATGATGGTAAGCTTGGATGCCTTAACGGTAGCAAAGTTTCATCAGGGTCTCTCCATAGCAGTAGGGTGGTGGTAGTTTTCTGTTTCTCCTTATGGACCTAGCTGAGAGTCCAGATTAACATCTCTGCCAATGAAGATAAAGGAACACAAAGATTCAACTGCAGGTAGCTTTACAGCTTTCAACAGAAGCAGAAACCTCAACTTTTGAAGATGAAGTGGTTAACATGACAAAATCAGAACTTGACACAACTGTGCAGGTAAAGCGAATGGCATATTACATTGCTAAACATGGCAGACCCTACTCGGATCGTCCCGATTTAACTGAATTCCACATACTGCATGGTGTAGATATTGGTATCGGTCTGTGTTCACAATTCAGTGCTACAGACATCCTAGACTCTATCTCATCTGCAATGCACCGAAAGCCTTGCAAATGACGAATGTGCGCTCAGATGCCGGAGAGTGACGGAAAGATAGCCATGTCTGTTGATGAATCAACTACTCTGAGCAATGAATCAACAGTTAGAATCTATTTAAAATGTGACACTTTGAAGGATGATTATCCTCACTTCATGTTTCTTGATCTGATTGCACTTCCACGTCAGACGGCTTCAGGCACTGTAGATTGTGAGCTGAAATGCCTCAATAAATCGAATTCTGATTACAATTACTCTTGTAGTATTTGCGAGTGGTGGTGCTAGTGTTATGCTTCGGAAGAACTCTGGCGTAGCGAGCTGTATTGTGAAGAAGTACCCAAATGTTCTAGCGAGGTAGTGTGTGAATCACAGGTTGGATTTGGCAGCTGCTGAAACGTTAAGTGAAGTAAGAGCTGTAAATCACTTGGAATTCTTTGACAAACTGTATACGCTTTACTGCCGGTCACCTGAAACCAAGAAAGAACAAGAAGAAGGTGTGAGTATCAGCAGAGGGAAAATTACTTTTTGTAGTGACCCATTATTCTTAGATAAAGTGAAAAGGAGGTAGGGCAGCTGTGCAACCGATTTGGAATAGTCAATGCCTAGCGTGACTTTCTTGACTATACTGGTCAGCTGAAACCTCTGTTCAGCTCCATGTGTGTGATTTCATGCAGCACGGCTGAGTGTGAGCGTGGATTTAGCCACATGACTATGATTGTGAATGGCAAATGTAGCAAGCGGCTTATTCCGCATATGTCATTGCTCATGTTTAGCAAGCTCCGTGGCCCTTCATGTTCCATGTGGCATCCTCTCAGCTGTGCCAGAACTTGGCTCAGACATCCTTGTTCTCCCTCTGATTCACAGACACATAAATTACAAGATGGAGAAAGACACTTTGTGGAAATACTTGTAGAAATTAGATAAATGCATTACAGCAGGCCTTTGCTACTTCAGCCCCTGTTATGCCTTGATGTATTTTGTGTTACTTGTGTAACCTACTAGCTAGTTTCAATTTAAAATAAACGTTTATTATTTCCGCCTCATAGAGTAATGTCTATAGTGCAGCAGCATGATTTATTTTGTATTTTCATTAGCCTATAGGCTAAAGTAAAAAGAAAACGTGCTACGCATTCATTGGGTTTTTCTCACTGTACTGTCTAGATTTAGATCTTTTACATAGTGTGTTGTGTACACATTAATGGCATTTCAGCATAATGATTTCAACAGTTAAAATGAATTGAATAGCTACTATAGGTGTGTGTGTGTGTGTGTGTGTGTGTGTGTGTGTGTGTGTGTGTGTGTGTGTGCGCGCGTGTATACCAGGGGTCGGCAACGTTTGGCACGCGGCTCGCCAGGGTAAGCACCCTGGCGGGCCGGGCCAGTTTATTTACCTGCTGACGCGGCGCGGGCGAGGGATGTGCTGGCCGCGGTTTCTCGCCGCCCCCATTGGCCCGGGATGGCGAACCGCAGCGAGTGGGGGCCGCAATCGGCCGAACCTGCTGCGTCAGCAGGTAAATAAACTTGCCTGGCCTGCCAGGGTGCTTACCCTGGCGAGCCGCGTGCCAAATGTTGCCGACCCCTGTGTACACAATTAAAAAAAAGAAAATCCAATACCTTGTTATTTTGGACAGCCAGCCTGTCTCCAGCCATGCCTGGTTTAGCCAAGTATTACTGTACCAGAAATTCAGTAGACAAATAAAATGTGAATTTGTATAATTCATGTTTATGAAAATCAATATTTTAGTGGCATTCCAGTACCTTCCGATTTTGGACTACACCACTGTCTCTAGCCGAGTGGTTAGGGCACCCAACTGGGAGACCCGGGGTCTAAACTCTGCTCCAATGACTATTTAAGTGTTCCCAAGTAGAGATAGATACCGAATTCCCTTTGGGGGTGGGGCTTAGGCCACACCCCTCTCCTCAGCATTTCCTATTGGCTGGTTTAGGCAGCTCCCCACTCTTAGCTTCATAGATTTCAAGGCCAGAAGGGACCTCTGTGATCATCTAGTCAGATCCCCTGCATGACACAGGCCAGAGAACTGCCCCCAGATCATTCCTAGAGCAGGTCTTTGAAGAAAAACATCCCATTGTGATTCAAAAATGGTCAGTGATGGAGAATCTATCACCACCCTGGGTAAATTGTTCCAATGATTAATTACTCTCACTGTGACGTGTATGCCTTATTTCCAATCTGAATGTCTACCTTCAACTTCCAGCCACTGGATCATGTTAGACCTTTCTCTGCTAGACTGAAAAGCCAATTACTAAATATTTGTTCCCCAGGGAAATACCTATAGACAGTAATCAAGTCATCCCTCAACCTTCTCTTTGTTAAGCTGAATAGATCGAGCTTCTTGAGTCTCTCACTGTGTAGGGTGACCAGATTTTATAGGGACAGTCCTGATTTTAGGGTCTTTTTCTTATATAGGCTCCTATTACCCCCCAACCCCCGTCCTGATTTTTCACACTTGCTGTCTGGTCACCCTATCACTATAAGACATGGTTTCTAATCCTTTAATCATTCTCACGACTCTTCTCTGAACCCTCTGCAATTTATCAACATTCTTCTTGCATTGTGGGCACTGGAACAGGACCCAGGATCCCAGCAGTGGGTCACACCAGTGCCAGATACTCCCACTCGAGATTCTTCTGTTTATTTATCCCAGGATCACATGAGCTCTTTTGGCCACAGCGCCACACTGGGAGCTCCTGTTCAGCTGATTATCCACCAGGACTCCCAGGCCCTTTTCAGAGTCTCTGCTTCCCAGGAGAGAATCCCCCGTCCTGTTCCTAGATGTATTCATTTACAATGAGCCATAGTAAAACACATACTGTTTGATTGCCCCCCAGTTTACCAAGCGATTCAGATCGCTCTGTATCAGTGACTTGTCCTCTTCATTATTTACCACTCACCCAATTCTTGTGTCAGCTGCAAATTTTATCAGTGATGATTTTATGTTTTCTTCCAGGTCATTGATAAAAATGTTAAATCGCGTAGGGCCAAGACCCGATCCCTGCGGGGACCACACTGGAAACACACCAGTGCAATGCTGATTCCCAGTTTACAATTACATTTTGAGACCTGTCAGCCAGTTTATAACCAATTCATGTGTGCCACGTTACTTTTGTATCCTTCTAGGATTCCGATCAAACTGGAGTGCGGCGCCAACTCAAGCGCCTTACAGAAGTCTACATACATTATGCCAATGCTATTTCCTTTCTCTACCAAACTTGTAATCTCATCGAAAAACAGATCGCAATTATCTTGGCTGGAAATATTTTCCATACACCCATGTTGATTTGCATTAATTAAATTATCTTCTTTAATTCTTTATTAATTTAATCTTGTACCAGCCGCTCCATTATCTTGCCTGGGATCGATGTCAGGCTGACAGGCCTGAAATTACCCAGGCCATCCCGTTTACCCTCTTTAACAATTGGCCCAACTGACTCTCCCTCTGGAGCGTATATGGAGCCTGGGCACTTAACTCAGGGCTGTGAGTCCACTGGGCAGCAGGGCACATGAAGCTAGGCATGGCAACGCTGAGCCGAAGTCCCTTCTGTGGTTCTAGCCAAGGTCACACAGGCTAGGAATTGAATCCAGCATCCCAGGCCTTAGCCCCCAGCCCACCCCTCCTCTCTAGGTGCCTCGGGGGAGCGTGGGAAGGGCGAAGGCCCTGCAGTGACATCTGTCTCCTGTTCTTGGCTGCAGGCCACCAGAGCCCTGTACGAGATCTTCAAGGAGCAGAACTGCAGGCAGCAGGTGAAGGAGCTCTTCCCTCAGCTCTCCATCGCCCTGCTATTCCAGATCACATACATAGTGGAGCTGTCCATGCATAACCAGGAGGACACGCCCGCACCCCTCAGCCCTGTCAGGTACCACCAGCCCGACACCCCACCTCGGTTCTGAACCGTCGCCCGCAGGCACGCGGCAGGGCCTGGCCTGGGCTCGCTCAGTAACAAGAGGCTCGCTCTGCATGCAGGTGTGCGGTGGATGCCATGCAAGCCTTGCTCCAATGTGCTGGCTACAGGGACCAGACCACGTTCATCCACAAGCAGGGTGGCTGGGGCATGCTCGTGAACGCCGACATGCACCACAAAGGCGTCTTGGTGCTTGCCCGGTGAGTGTCTTGTCCCTGGGGCTGCTGCCCAGAACTGACCGCAGTAGCATCTCCCGTCCCTGGGCCCAGGACACGGCCACATCGCCTTCCCCGCTGGGTGAGACGCGGCTCCCAATCGCCTGCGTGGAAGAGGCCACAGCCTCTGTGCCGTTGGCCGAGGGGTCAGTCGGCTACTTCTCCACCCTGCGCTGCCTGGCGTAAACCGCTTCCTGCGTGGCTCTGGCAGGCGTGGCTGGGCAAAGACAGCCTCCGTCATGTCTGTCTGCAGCGTTGGTGTAGCCCTGTCAGGCCCAGCACATGAGAGAGACAAGGTGGGGGAGGGAATATCTTTGGCTGGCCCAGCATCTGTGTGTGAGAGAGAGACGCTAACACAGAAAGCTCTAACACTTGTCTTAGACCAATCTAAGATATTCCCTAACCCACCTTCTGTCTCTCATCACCCAATATCTGGGCACATGAGAAAGGCCACCGAGCCCACCGACGCCCTTCTTTGTCTGCAGTTCTCTTGCAGCCTATCACGGAGTCCCTGGGCAATGCTCTGGAACTGCTCCCCACAAAGCCAGTCAGGACTTTGGGGAGCCTCCTCTCCCTTGGAGCAGACTGTCTTCAGGGCAAGAAGCTCACACGGCTTCACCTTCCTGGGTCTCTCCTTGGAGCATTCAGCATATGCCCCTCCGTGCGCTTCCCACAGCGAGTCCCCCCAAGTGGGGTCCTGAGGAAGCCAGAGGATCCTGCACGCACCCCCACTTCGCAGTCAGACGTGACTCTTAGCCAGCCAGTAAAACAGAGGTTTATTAGATGACAGGAACACAGTCTAAAACAGAGCTTGTAGGTACAGCAAACGGGACCCCTCAGCCGGGTCCATTCTAGGGCCCAGCGAGGCAGACAACTCCGTCCGCACTCACTTCCCGTCCCCAGCCAGCTCCCAGCTGAAACCCCCCTCCAGCCCCTCCTTTCTGGCCTTTGTCTCTTTCCTGGGCCAGGAGGTCACCTGATCTTTGTTCACCTTTAGCTATCCCCTTGCAAGGGGGGAAGGGCCCTGGCCATTTGTTGCTAGGAGACAGATTGTCAGCCATTTATGCACACTGGAGACTTAAGAAATGCATAGGGGAAACTGAGGCACCCACACAGTATTCAGAGGAGACATTAAGAACGGTCCCACTTGGTCACACAGCCCAGCGCTGCGTGCTCGGAGCTTGGCCTCGTGGAAGGGCTCCCTGTAGAGTGATTAAGGGTCTGGGTCTCTAGCAGTTAGGCTGCTGGGCATTTTAAGCCAGCAGGAACTTGTCCATGCCAGCTGCACGTGACTAGTCACCCGGGATCCCCTGTCCTGTGGCACTGGTCTGGTTAGATTTGTAAATGGAGAACCAGTCCTTGCCCACCTCAATGATGTGGTGTTTGTGTTTCCCATGCCAGGGCCATGGTTTCGGTCAGTTTCCAGGAGCGTTGCTGGATTTTCCAGGAGCTGATGGCCATCCTCAACTGCAGGGATGATAGGCGGTACATCCCGGCCATGGCGTTCTTCATTCAGGTGAGCCTCACCGGCGGGTGAGGGTCGTGAGAACAGCCCTAGCCCAGCGGTGACTGTGGCATGGGGCTGACCTATGGCCAGGGGCGGCAGGTTTGTAGAAATGTTGGTGGTGACCAGCAGAGCCCGCCCCTCCAAACTGCCTCCCACCTGTCTAAGTCTCTGGGAGGGAGTTTGGGCGGGGGGAGGAGGTCTGGGGTACAGGCACTGGGCTGGGGTAGGGGATTGGGGTGCAGGAGGGGTGAGAGGTTGGGCCCTGGGAGGGAGTTTGGGTGGGGGAAGGGGCCTGCGGTGCAGGCTCTGGGATGGAGTTTGGGTGCTGGGTGCAGGCTCCAGGCTGGGGCAGAAGGTGGGGGTGCAGGAAGGGGTGAGGGGTGCAGGCTCTGGGAGGAGTTTGGGGGCAGGAGGGGGTGTGGAGGGAGGGGGTACAGGCTCTGGGAGGGAGTTTGGGGGCCGGAGTGGGGTGTGGGAAAGGGGTGGGGGTGCAGGCTCTGGGAGGAGTTGGGAGGGTGCGGCGCTTACCTGGGGCTCCTAGGCAGGGCGGGCCTGGGGGCCTCCGTGTGCTGCTACCCCCAGGCACTGCCCGCGCAGCTTCCTACTGGCTGCAGGGGCGCTTGGGGTGGGTGTGACGCAGTAGGGAGCGGGGTGGATTGACCTGGATATGTCGGTTAGTTTTACTGGACTGTCTGCATGGGGGATGGGAGAGCAGGGGATGACTTTAGGTGAGGGACAGTACCTGAGCCTGTTAACCTGAGCCAGGAAGGGGGGTGGGGCAAGTCGACACCTTTGCCCTGGAAACTGGACAAAGGGAGAGGGGGAGAGAAGGAGGAGGAGAGAGCCTGCAGGAGGGGTTTTGGTTTCAGTTTTGGGCTGGGTGGGAAGAGGCAGGGAACCCCAAGTCTGGGGTCTAAGATCCTTGCCCCCCAGAGGGACCTGGCTGAAGGGGTCCTGGTTGTACTTACAAGCCCTGCTTGGGACTGTGTTCCTGTCATCTAATAAACCTTCTGTTTTACTGGCTGGTGAGAGTCACGGTGAATCACAGGAAGTGGGGGGTGCGGGGCCCTGACTCCCCCACACTCCGTGACAGTGGGACACAGACCCACCCCACTCAGGGGCCGCAGGGAGGGGCCGGCAGCCATGTGGAGCAAGCAGGCAGGAAGCCGCTCAGCTCCGCTGCACTGCGGGTGGTAAGTGGGGGCCCCGGGCTCTTTTAAATGGCCCGGGAGACGTGGGGGCAGAAGGCGGGGCTGAGGCCCATGGTGCCCAGGCACCGGGGGCCCATAGAACTCGCCGCCCATGCCTATGGCCAGGAGAGGAGTAGGTGGCTCTGGGGGTGGGTGGGTGACCAGGGGCAGGGAAAGTTCCTAAAGCCCTAGGGGTGGAGTCACTGACTCTGGACATTGTTACCGGCCCCAGCTGGTGTTGCGGGGCTGAAGCAAAGCCCAGGGTCGGGTGTCTCTTGTTCCCCAAGGCTCAGCTCCATAGAATGGTCCCTTGTGTGACCTCGGCCCTGAAGCCCCCTCTGACGTCCGTATGCCATGCGCAGGCCGGGCCCATCCACGGCCAATTCACCTGCCCCCCGTAGACCGGGCGGCCCTTTGGAACACAAGGCTGCAGCCCCCTCCCTCCCTGCTCCGCATGCAGCTGAGCCTTAGTGAGGGAGCAGGGTAGGCCTTGATCTCGGCTGGAGCCTCGAGGGCCCGTTGCGCTAGCAGCGTTTCAGTGGGGCACACACGGTGACCAATCGCGGTGCCCGGCGTACAGCGCAGGCTGTGCCCGTGGCAGGTGGAGCTAAGGGCCCCTTGGCAGAGATGAGTCGTGAGGGTCCAGCCCCGTTCTCTAGCTTGTTTCTCTGTTGGTGTGTTAGCTCCTCCAGTGCCCTGACCTTGGCAATAAGCAGGAAGACGCCATCCTGGACCAGTTGAGTGGGCAGCTGAGAGACCCCAACACTGTGGTGCGCTGGCTGGCGCTCAAAGGCCTCCTGAACCTGTCCCTGTGCCCAGAGAAGGTGAGAGGGGAGGAGGGCTGGGGGATAAACCCAGAACCGCAGGGAGTTGCTGCAGGGCTGGGGTCATTGAAACCTTCCATGGGGACATGGCCCTGGCCTCGAGTCAGGAGCCCTGGCTTCTATTCCTGGCCTGACCTGCTTGGTGACCTTGGGCAAGTCTCCAAGCCTGGCTCCTGCGGGGTGTGTCTCTGGGTGTGTGCAGTACCTGGCACTGCCGGGCCTGATTGTGTCTGGGGTCTCTGTGATCCAAAGAACCCTAGCACTAGATTAGCAGCAGAGCTGTGGACTCTAGACCCCAGGGAATGCTGGCGACACCAGTGATCAGGGACGCCCAGACAGAGCCATTTCGCTTCAATTAGGAACCATTTTTTCCTACAAATCCCCTTTTAAAGCCTCATAGGTTTTAACTGTTGATGTCACAGCTCTGTCCCGCAGCACTTGCTCCTCTGAAGAGCTCTACAGGGGCCTTTTGCTGCTAAGATCTCATAACAAGTTTGATACACACAGTATAGTGAAGGCAGAGAAAACCCTTGGGGCTTAAATACACAGATCTGGCAGCCTGGTAAAGAGGAGACAATCTGAAGGCAACTCTCACTAATGATAATTTACTTACCCTGAGAATAGCGGGTCAGTCCGGTTTATTAAACCCGGACTACGATTCGATCAGACATGGAGAGGGCGTGACTGTAATTCTTTGTCATACACCATTCCCATCGTTCCATGCGCCTCAGCCTGCTTTTCACTTGCTTGTGGTTCATTTTTTCTTCCGGAACCGGTTAGCCTGTATTTCACACATTTTTTCCCTGATGCCGGTTGAGATTTTCATAGATTCATAGATTCTAGGACTGGAAGGGACCTCGAGAAGTCATCGAGTCCAGTCCCCTGCCCTCATGGCAGGACCAAATACTGTCTACACCATCCCTGATAGACAGTTATCTAACCTACTCTTAAATACCTCCAGAGATGGAGATTCCACAACCTCCCTAGGCAATTTATTCCAGTGTTTAACCACCCTGACAGTTAGGAATTTTTTCCTAATGTCCAACCTAAACCTCCCTTGCTGCAGTTTAAGCCCATTGCTTCTTGGTCTATCCTTAGAGACTAAGGTGAACAAGTTTTCTCCCTCCTCCTTATGACACCCTTTTAGATACCTGAAAACTGCTATCATGTCCCCTCTCAGTCTTCTCTTTTTCAAACTAAACAAACACAATTCTTTCAGCCTTCCTTCATAGGTCATGTTCTCAAGCTCTTCTCTGGACCCTCTCCAAAAATGTTTTGTGGGGCTGTCTTTGAAAGGTTCAAAAACCAAATACAGAAATGATTGAATCTGGCTTTTAGTAACAGACCAACCCTAGAACTCGTGTGCAAAATTGGCTCCCTCCTCTAGGCTGGGCTGTAAGGACAGGGACTCGGGAGAACCCAGGTTCGGTTCCTGGCTCTTCCAGACTCTCTGGGTGACCATGGGCGAGTCACGTAGCCTCTCTGTGCCTGAGTTCCATGTCTGTACAATGGGGATAGAAATCCTTCCTTTGTGTGCCTAGCCTGTAAGCTCTAGGGCAGGGGACGTCTCTTACTGTGCCTGGAAATCCCCCAGCACAAGCCCTGATTGCAGATAGGCCCTCGAGGTGCTATTTGAACCCCTATAACAATAATAGACTTGATTTATTTGGGGTCAATGTGTTGTGCAGAGAACTTTCCACAGATGATACCCGCTAATAAATACCATCCCCTGAGATCTGGGGTACAAGGAAGCAGCTGCTTATATTGCAGGTAGCCGGGCCTGCTGCCCGTGATCCTAGCTGGCTGTGCAAAGGCTTTGAGGTTCTAACATGTCACCTGGAGGCAGGGGCGCTGGAAGACTTTTTATAGTGGAGGTGCTGCACCCCACCTTACCCCTGCCCACACCCCCTGCCACCCCTAGAGCTGGGCTCAGGAGCAGGGCCATGGCTCCAGGAGCCGGGGGCGGGGGAGGTGGATGGAGCAAGGGGACCGAGGCTGGGGCCACAGATGGGGGTTGGCGCAGGGCTGGCAGCTGGGACCCTGTGAGCGGGGCCAGGAGCAGAGCCCCGTGTAAAACCTGGGAGTGCTGCAGCACCCCCTTAGTTCCCATGCTTCTATCTGCAGGGGAGGTGGACGTTGTTTTGGAAATGGCTTGTGGGTCACTGGAGGGTGTTTTGTAAAGCAGCTCCTCATTTCACGCAGGTGGGGAAACTCCAGCGTCTGCTGCCAGAGGTCCTGGAGCAACTACAGGAGGTAGACAGGGACATCATCGCCGAGGCCATCACCGTGCTGAAAAACATCCTTGCCAGCATGGACAGGCAGAGCGCCAGCCGCGCGGCTGTGCAAGTGGCTGAGAAACTCCTGCCTTTCATTGATGATGTAAGGCCTGGTGGCCCATAGGAGACCGTTCAAACTGCGGACCTGTGAATGGGGGCTGGCGGGTGGGCTAGCAGGGCCTGTGTATGGTCCTAGCCAGAAAAAGGATTGTTGTAAATGATGTGAGCCCATTCCCGCCTTCCTCTGCTACCTCACTCTCCTTCAGAGCGTATGGCAGAAAGGATGGGAACCCTTGTGTCCTGCAGGCCTGCTGACAAAGATCAGGGCAGCCTGGGGACAAGGCTCCCCTTGTGGAAGGACATGCATTCCTGAGTCTGCATGCAGTGAGGGGGCCTCTGCAGCACAGGGTGCTGCAATGCTCTTGCTGGCTTCCAGGGTGACAAGTGATGGTACCCTGGTGAAAATCCTGCCCCTCCTCTCCCTGGCCAGGAATCCCACAGCTGGCCTGGGAGCTCCATAAGGAAACGGCTCCATTTGTAGGTTCTGCAGCTACCACCCTTTCCTCTCCCCTTCGTTCTCATGGCAGCGCAGCGTCAAAGGAGGGCCTAGTTCTCCCCAGGCCTTTCATAACCACAAACTAGCCCCCGCCGACACGTTCACCAGACTGATGTCCAGTCCCCCACTGGATGGTGAGATCCAGCAAGTGGGCAGGAGAAAGGGGCCCATCCATTACTGCCTTCTAGGGGTAACCCCCAGTGGGGGCTCCTGGAGCGTCCACCCACCTCCCCAGCTTTCACAACACTAAATACTACCCTCAGCCCTGCCGAACTTTGCTGGGACCCTGCCGCTCTTTATTTAGTAGTGGCACAGGCCCGGCTCAAGCTGTTCCCAGGGTCTCCTGGACCCCAGCTGCAGGATCTCGCCCTGGTGCGAGCCCTTTAAACCAAACCCCTCTCGGGCCCGGGGGGAACAGAACAGGTTCTTTATGGGGGGGGGTGTTAAATCCAAATAGCGTTAATGAACACAACGCCCATCACCAGGGAAAGGCAAATAGGCCTCAACAACTGGAGGGAAGACCAGCGAGGTGCCAATTCAACATCTGCCTATGGCCACTGCAGTGCAGCTCTGATGCCCCCAGACCGCTCCCATAAGTTTTGTGCAGAGCCTGCCCGGCTGCTCTGAGCTGACACCGGGGGCAGGAGCAGCTGGCTAGTAAGATTAACATGGGATGGAGTCTAGCAAACAAGCCAGGCTACCTGTGTAATGGCATGTTACCCTGTATGATACTGTTCGACTACTAGGTGATGCTCTGTAAAATACCTTATTTCAATGAACCTCAGCTGTATCCAGCAGAGCATTAACGGTTCTTATGATGAACCCATCTGCAGTGCTCAACTTTTGCCAGGGCTTAGCCCTGGCACCTCTGGGCTTGCTGCATCAGTTATGATTGTAAAAAAATTGCTTGAGCCCCAGCACCTCTTTCATTACAAATTAAGCACTGTCCATCTGGTGTGTGTAAACAAGCTCTGTAGGCAGTACATATCTGGTGCAGAACATGACATGGTGTCAGGAGTAAACTAAGAACAGAAACCAAAGGAAAACAGCAACACAGGTTGCAGACAGAAGGAACAGCAACGAAGTTTGCAGGACCTCATCAACATGCCCCACTCTGATTCCCCAGAGAACGTCACCTTTCATAACCCTTCACAATGGACAGACTGGAAACAATGTTTGGCACGATTTTGCATTGCAAACAAGCTGCACAAAGGAACTGGGGATATACAGGTATTGACTTTAATTTAGGCTATGGAGAAGCACGCAGAGCATATCTTTACCTCCTTTGACTTTACTGAAGACCATCACAAAGACAACTATGCAAGGGTTGTGGTTAAGATTGATGCACACTTTATAACCGAGGGAAATGTGGTTTATTAAAGAGCATGTTTTCAGCAAAGAATTCAAGAACCAGGGGAAAATGTTGAAAGTTTTAGAAGACCTCTGCATCCCCTGGCTGAAAACTGTGATTTGGGGAATGTAAAACATGAAAATTTCAGAAACAGGCTGGTTATTGGGTTAAAAGATAAAAACCTTTCATAGAGACAAGCCAGGTGAGGTCTAAATGATATTCCCTCACCTACCTCTAATATCCTGGGACTGTCACAGCTATAACAACACTGCTAAAAACCTTTCACAGTAGCTACCGCTGAAGAGAGATTTAACTCTACCCACAGCTATACAGCTAGCAAGAGTCAGAATTAGTCAAACAACAGGCAAAAGCAAATTGAAAAACCTGCAACTAGCTTAAAAGCTACAAACAGACACTTAAGTGTTAAAAGTCTTTCTCATAAAATCCCTGAGGTAAGGAGAGAGAATTCACAGGCTAAGAGGGACAAATGCCAGTCTACATGCACAAGGTGTGGAAAAGTCATATCCCAAGGGATGATACATGTCCAGCCAGAGGCTCATGCTGTAATAAATGCCTGAAATATGGACATTTTGCAGCTGTTCGTTGCACTGAAGCAGTCAGGGAGTTGACTCATATTGCAGACAATCAAGACCCATTGATTCTGGGATCTATCACTTGTGATGACATGGCGCCCGCCTGGAGAGTGACATTGAATATTCAAAGCAAGACTATTGACTTTAAAGTTGACTCGAGAGCTGATGTCACACAGCTCTGACCCTCCCTCAAGGGATTTTGAACTGCATGGGCACCGAACCAATTTACAAAGACAAAAGCTTTGCGTTCCGTGTGTATGAGATCAAAGACCAACAACCTTCTCAGCTGCAGTGTAGCAGCCATGATGGGCCTAGTGAGAAAGATGGAAGAACTTGAGGATCTGATGCTATTGGGCTTTTGAAAGGTGATCTAGTCCAAATCAACTTAAGAGGCAATGCTGAACCAGTGAACAACCACCTCTACAAGAGAGAGAACTGGGAAAGACTAGCTGCAGATTTTTGTGAATTCAGAGGACATCATTGCCAGGTCATTGTGGACTACTTTTCCAGCTATATAGAAATAATGTACTTGAAAGACATAACATGTTGCAGTGTTATTGAGAAACTGAAGTGTACGTTTGCTCATTTCTGTATCCAGAACAACTAGTGATGGACAATGTCCCACAATTCACTGCAGCAGAATTTAAGTCAGTCTGAATGAAATATGATTTTGCTCATATCACTGGCAGCCCAAATTACTCACAAGCGAATGGAGAGGCTGAGAGAGCTGCGCAGACAGCCAAAAACATCTGACAGCAGGAAGATCCATTCCTTGCTCCTCTGAATTACAGATCAACACCAACAGCAGCTCCTGCATCTAGTCTAGCACAACTCCTCATGGAAAGACAACTCAGAACTACTGTTCCAAGAACCTACTACGAAGTGGCCAGACAGGAAGAGCGCAGCCAAATCAGATAAACAGGCTAAAAGAATCATAGAATCATAGAATATCAGGATTGGAAGGGACCTCAGGAGGTCATCTAGTCCAACCCTCTGCTCAAAGCAGGACCAATTCCCAACTAAATCATCCCAGCCAGGGCTTTGTCAACCCGGGCCTTAAAAACCTCCAAGGAAGGAGATTCCACCACATCCCTAGGTAAAGCATTCCAGTGCTTCACCACCCTCCTAGTGAAATAGTGTTTCCTAATATCCAACCTAGACCTCCTCCACTGCAATTTGAGACCATTGCTCCTTGTTCTGTCAACTGCCACCACTGAGAACAGCCGAGCTCCATCCTCTTTGGAACCCCCCTTCAGGTAGTTGAAAGCAGCTATCAAATCCCCCCCCTCATTCTTCTCTTCTGGAGAATAAACAATCCCAGTTCCCTCAGCCTCTCCTCATAAGTCATGTGCTCCAGACCCCTAATCATTTTTGTTGCCCTGCGCTGGACTCTTTCCAATATTTCCACATCCTTCTTGTAGTGTGGGGCCCAAAACTGGACACAGTACTCCAGATGAGGCCTCACCAATGTCGCATAAAGGGGAATGATCACATCCCTCGATCTGCTGGCAATGCCCCTACTTATACAACCCAAAATGCCATTAGCCTTCTTGGCAACAAGAGCACACTGTTGACTCATATCCAGCTTCTCGTCCACTGTGACCCCTAGGTCCTTTTCTGCAGAACTGCTACCTAGCCATTCGGTCCCTAGTCTGTAGCAGTGCATAGGATTCTTCCATCCTAAGTGCAGGACTCTGCACTTGTCCTTGTTGAACCTCATCAGGTTTCTTTTGGCCCAATCCTCCAATCTGTCTAGGTCCCTCTGTATCTGATCCCTACCCTCCAGCGTATCTACCACGCCTCCCAGTTTAGTGTCATCTGCAAACTTGCTGAGAGTGCAGTCCACACCATCCTCCAGATCATTAATAAAGATATTAAACAAAACTGGCCCCAGGACCGACCCTTAGGGCACTCCGCTTGAAACCGGCTGCCAACTAGACATGGAGCCATTGATCACTATCCCTTGAGCCTGACGATCTAGCCAGCTTTCTATCCACCTTACAGTCCATTCATCCAGCCCATACTTCTTTAACTTGGCGGCAAGAATACTGTGGGAGACCGTATCAAAAGCTTTGCTAAAGTCAAGGAATAACACATCCACTGCTTTCCCCTCATCCACAGAGCCAGTTATCTCCTCATAGAAGGCAATTAGGTTAGTCAGGCACGACTTCCCCTTGGTGAATCCATGCTGACTGTTCCTGATCACTTTCCTCTCCTCTAAGTGTTTCATAATTGATTCCTTGAGGACCTGCTCCATGATTTTTCCAGGGACTGAGGTGAGGTGAACTTATGAACACTTTTACAACAGATGTCACGCAGAGAACTGCCTTGTCTAGAACCTGGTGCCCGGAGGTGACATGTAACTGCTGATTGGGGTCACCGTTTAAAGGTTCAGCCACTCCCAGAACAGCTCAAGTCACCCCGTCCCCAGGCTGCCCCCTCAGCCTCACCTCCCAGAAAGCAGTGGCCCCTCCCTACAGCATCCAGCTATTGCTCCTGGTTCTCCCTGCTTGGCACAGCTCGCCCAGCCTCCCTGGTCACTGGACTGGTTCAGCTCTGCCAGCAGCCATGCAGGGCGGGGGCCCAGCAGCACCATGTGACCAAGCGGGGCTGGCTCTGATTTAACAAGAAACCCATGCACAGGAGTGGGGCAACCCTCAGCCCACTCCGAGCCCCTGCAGGCTGGGTGGCTTCCAGTCATGGCTTCCAAGGCCCCTATCTGGGAACTCCTGCACATTTACCACTCCTTGGCCCTGGGTTAAATCCACCCCAGGTCCCTGTGCGTGGCTTGAACAAACACCAGTGTAGGAATTTGCCCCCCACGCTTGGCCCCCTTGGCCTGGCTAGAGGGCCGCTGTGGGTCAACAGCAGTGTGAGCTGGGCCCGCAAAGCGGGAGGACAAACGACACCCCCTCCTTCGCTCTTTGAATCTTTCCTCATCACTCCCTCTCTGCCGCCCCTGTCCTGGCGCTGCTCTGCCCTGAGCATTCCCCCTTGGCTGACACAGGTGTGTGCTGATGTCAGTGTGCCCAGAGCTGGCTGTGAGAGTCCAGGGGCAGTCTCACCCCACCTTACTGCTCTCCCTGGCCAAGAAGTTACCAGGCCAGCCCCTCAACTGGTGAAAATCTGCATCTCTATTGCCGTCAATGGCGCTATGCCCAGGAGACTCTGGCCCCAGCTGTGGCTGTATGGCTGGGGGTGAGTTACCAATACCCCCTGCAGGGCAGACATCTCTGGCACAGTGAGCGCTCGCCCCGCTGGGTGAGAATGACTGTCACAGCGTCTCCTCCCCACGTCGTCTCTTGCAGGTGTCCAGCAGGCTCCGGGTGCTCTCCATCACCCTCTTTAAACACCTGCTGGAGCTTGTAAGGGGGCTCGACAGGAGGCGGATGAAGGCGCATGTGCTCCAGAGCCTGGTCCCGCTGCTCCTCCTCGTGCATGATGAGCGTCCCAACGTGTCCCAGGTGAGGCCACGAGCTGGAGCCTGCAGCGGATACCGTTACAGAGTGACCAGTAATTTGTTTTGAGGGGGCAGCATGTGACACCCCCTCTTTAAAGGGTCTCGCTGACAGAGGGCAGGTGCTCAGTGCTGTGACAGTCAGGCGCTCAAAATCACTTGAACGTTGAGTGCAGTAGCGCCATGACCATGGCGCCCCACCCAACTGCTGAGTCTTCCCTGCATCCTCTGAGCCCAACACTCCCCCCCTGCAGCCAGGCTGAGAGATTGGGTGGGGGGAGGGGTCGCCTCACCACTCCTACAGCCACTGGCCTCCGCACATTCCCTGGCTGTGCTGGTGGGAAGAGCACAACCCTGGCCATGGCCCCTACCAGGAGCAGGGCTACCCAGTCTCCAGATGGTGCGCAGGACCCAGTGTGCCCTTGGCCAAGCGGCCCGTACAGCCCGTACTAGACATGAGATGCCCAAGCCGCCCCCCCTCCCCCCGCCCCAGGTGTCTCTGCACATGCTAGTGCTCATGGCCACCATCACTTGGGAGCCAAATGCCACCAGCACTAATGAATTCACCCTCCTACCCACCATGAGGTGGGGAACTGAGGCACAGCATGAGGC
The DNA here is from genome assembly GCF_011386835.1 of Chrysemys picta bellii. Taxonomy (NCBI): domain Eukaryota; kingdom Metazoa; phylum Chordata; order Testudines; family Emydidae; genus Chrysemys; species Chrysemys picta. The sequence continues at coordinate 39,221 of NW_027053288.1, forward strand.
CTAGCGCCTCAAAAGTATTGATCACCCATAGGCATTAGGCACCTAAATCCCTTTGCAGCCCTGGGCCTAAGCAACTTGCCTGAGTTCCTGCAGGGAGAGCTGGGAATTGAGTCAGGTCTCCAGCTATTGCCTTAGCCACACCACCGCCCTTCCGCAAGCAACCTGGGGCCGGGAAGCGTTCAGCATGCACGGTCTCCCCGCCTCCGGGTAACGAGGCTAGTGGCTTCCAGCTCCCGTAACCGTGGCCGGCTCGCCCTGGCCCCACTTGTTTTGCAGGTGTGTTGGGACACCCTCAGCAGTGCGGCAGAATTCCTGAAGTGGCACCAGCTTGGTGGCTTCATCCAGCGCAAGGATACCTGGCAAAGCTGTGACTGCCTGGTGAGGGAGCCCTCAGGTCATTCACTGCGCAGCCCTCGTGGTAGGAGCGGGGGAATCGGTGGATAGGGCACCCCCCATTGCCCGGCTCTGTGCCCACACTGAGCCCCAGCCCTGGGACCACTCCTGGCCCTGGGTGTAGTCCCTCTGCGTGATCCCCCCGGCACAGGAAAGAGGGGTGAAAACAGGACATGCGCTCCACACACCTGGAACCCGGCCTGCGGGACGGAAAGGCCTTTAATAACCTTGTGCTCCCTTGTTCTGGTCCTAGCTGACGCGCTACAAGGGGAGAGCCAACAACTTTCTGTGCCAGACCATGGCCTTTCTGGAGAACCCACAGACTCCACTTAGACAAGCGGCCATCAGGTTCATAGGTAACCACAGAGCAGGGGTCCCTTTAACAGGGGGGCTGGATCTGGTCCCAGGCTCTCCTCAGTCCCTGCCAGCAGCGATAAGTAACCCTTGGGCTCCTGATTGTCCAATGCAGGATCAAGGGTGTCAGAAGTCCGCAGGAGCAAGCTCACCCCAAACTGCCCTGATCGGCTGATGGGCCCCCTCTAACCCCATTGCTCCCCATGCAGTCCCCATTCCCCCCCGCATACCCCACCATGGGCTCTTGGTAGTGAACCCTCAAGGTGCTGTGCTCTCCTTTGGCAACCAGCCCTGTAACCATCCCTGGGGACTCACCCTTTGCCCTGGGGACTCGGGAGCACCATCCTGGCCAGTGAGGGGCGGGGGAAGCGAGGGGTTGCTTGGAGGGTGACATTTGACACCCTCGCTGGGGATGCGGGGATGTGACGAGCTGTTTGTATGTGTAGGGCTCGCTGCCCGGCAGCTGGACCAGAGGAGCCAGGACAAGCTGGATGCCATCTGCAATGGTGGGTTGTACCTGCTTTGAGCACTGAGCGCTAGGGGGATGAACGGCCCAGAGCCGTGGGCTGGGTTCAATCTCCGACGCCAGCAACATGATCTCGGGCGAGAGCCACAAAGGGATGCAAAATGTAGATCCCCAAACCCCTGATCAGCTGCCCCCTCACCCTGTCGTGTCTGCTGGTTGGCATGTGCCAGGCACTTAGCCCTGACCTCAGAGCTGCGGCCTGGCAGATCCCCAAACTGGGCCTGAGCTGGCTGGCCTTCAGAGATGATTGCCCCCCCCCCAAACACAGCCGAGGTGGGGTGCTGCCTCCCCCCTTGCACTCACTAGCCCAGTGTTTGGAGCAGTCACCTCCACGTGGGGTGCCTGGGGTGAAGCCACTGCTCCAAATGAGGCAGAGGTGACGTCCGGTCACCTACCTCCTTGCTGCGTGCCCGGACCCCTGGGCAGCGCAGGGCAGAGCAGCATCTCCACATTTGTTGGTGAATGGCGGCGGGGGGGGGGAGTGATATAGCTCAGGCTTCTCACTCC